>NC_057719.1:21549254-21560992 GCF_004010195.1 Chiloscyllium plagiosum
CCTTTTCCTGAAGAAGGGCCTGTGCCCGAAACGTCGAATCTCCTGTTCCCTGGATGCTGCCTGACCTGCTGTGCTGTTCCAGCAATAAAGTTTCAACTTTGATCTCCAGCATCTGCAGACCTCACTTTTTCCTCTCAAATATTAGCCCCTTGCCCAGTTAGAAATACAGTTTTCCCAGTTTACAGTTGACAGGCAAAGGACGTGATATTCTCAGCATTACACTGATGTACTATATAGTCTTCACACATGTTAAATCAAATATCAACTCAGTATTATCAGAGAATCAACATGTTCGCAACTTGTGCAAAAATAATGAATTGGTATAGGTTGATGTATTGATCAAAACTAGGATTGAAAGGAAGACATGCTATGTGATATGTATACAAATGGCAACACCTAACTTAATAACACACAAGAGATACTATTCCCCATGTCCTGATATTGCTCATGACTAGAATGAAGTACAAAAAAATGTCATCACATTAAGGATGTAATAAGGAAAGCTTAATCACTCTCACGCTTTGTTTAGTCTTTCCCCTCTTTCTTTCTAGAATGCATTTTGAGCAGGATCACAAGACAACTTAAAATAGTTCATCGAAACACAAGTGCACCTTATTGCTTTTTGCTTTTTGCAACATTAGCTGCCAGTTCTCATGAGAAACACTAGAGGGAACTCCTGCTACTGTACTATACCATGATAACACTGCCACTGCTGGTGAGCTCAAGATGCTCCTTAAAAGTTGTCACTGGACAGCCAGTCTCATATTTAAGCATTAATTTTCTCCAAAATAGATTAGATTACTTACAGTGTGGAAACAGGCCCTTCGGCCCAACAAGTCCACACCGACCCGCCGAAGCGCAACCCACCCATACCCCTACATTTACCCCTTACCTAACACTACGGGCAATTTAGCGTGGCCAATTCACCTGACCTGCACATCTTTGGACTGTGGGAGGAAACCGGAGCACCTGGAGGAAACCCACGCAGACACGGGGAGAACGTGCAAACTCCACACAGTTAGTCGCCTGAGGCGGGAATTGAACCCGGATCTCTGGCGCTGCGAGGCAGCAGTGCTAACCACTGTGCCACCGTGCTACCCACAAAAAATAAATGAGGTAAAAATGACTGACCTAAAGGATGATGGAGATTTGGACAAGTCATGATTTTCCTACTTGCATTCCCAGTCACAGATATTGCTGTAAAGTGACGGAAGTGTGGTTTCAGTGGTAGATATCAGCCAGTCATTATAGTCATATATTAAAGTATGTTATATTATTTCTGCTACTGTTTGACCAATCCCGACATTAAGCAAGCCCGTTTAATACAAAGGATGAAAATGATTGAATGATAGCACAGGCAGGAACGACATTTACAATTAAGTCCTCAGTAACTTACACTTACAGGTCTGTCTACAAATCTGATAAGTGAAGCTTTCTGCTTTATTCATAGCACATTCTGTCAGACTTCTCCCTACTCAAACAGGGAAAGAAATAGAGTTATAGACAGAGAAAGAGAAAAAGACTTGCATTTTATACAACTTTCACAATCATTAGACATTTAAGAGTGCTTCAAAGGCATTGAAGTACATTAGGAAGTGTAGTTTTTGTTGCAGGATGAATGATAGACATTTTGCGCTTAACGAATTTTCATGAACTACTATCTGATAATAACCAGATAATCAACTTTTTGGGATGTTGTTTGGAAAATATTGGGCAAGGATAACTCACAAACTTTTCTTCAAAACAGTGCTCTAGATGTTTTACATTCCTTTAACCTGGCACCATGGAATGGAGGTTTTGGAAGCATAATTGAGATGGCTTAACATCTCATCTGGAAGGCAGTCCATATGCCAGTGCAACACTGCCCTCAATACGACATCGGATTGTTAACTGAATTTTTTGTTCTTCAATGCAAGAGTGGCACTGAGCTTAGAGACTAGAAGATAAGAGTGTTACCAAATGAGCCAACCATTGACACTGATAATGGTAGAGAGACATAAAAGAATCAAGACAATAGGGAACACATCAGAATTTATTTTCCAATTAGGTGAGAAAACAAGAGACTATCATGGAACAAATAGATGCTTTTAAAGTTTGTTTGCCAGTTTTCTTCAAAGTGTTCATTTAATGTATTTATAAACCATGATGTTTTATTTTTAAGTTATCTTATTCAATACATTTCAAACGCAAATGTTTGTTTTAACTAAAATTTAATCAGCACTTTTCCAGTAAGATGGAGCAGTGTTGCACACAATTCAATAGCCCAGAATAATGCCTGCTGTTGCTATGGAAAGGGGATCTTGCCATGGTATTTTGCAGACTCACAACATGTGCCATCACACTTGCTGTGAGTCAAATTTTGTTGTGTTAAATTAACTGCAATGGTACATTAAGTAAACACAGACATTAGATGATGTTAGAAAATTTTGCTGTTTTAAAGTGCACTTTAGTGAAATGACCATATGTGTGCTAAATTGAATGATATTGTGAACAAAAATCAATTGGAAATTACAAGTCTGAAATCGTATTGTGATATGGGCAGCACAGTGGTTAGCACTGCTGCCTCACAGCGCCAGAGACCTGGGTTCAATTCCCGCCTCAGGCAACTGTCTGTGTGGAGTTTGCACATTCTCCCCGTATCTGCGTGGGTTTCCTCTGGGTGTTCTGGTTTCCTCCCACAGTCCAAAAATGTGCAGGTTAGGTGAATTGGCCATGCTAAATAGCCCGCAGTGTTAGGTGAAGGGGTAAATATAGGGACATGGGTGGGTTTCTCGTCGGTGTGGACTTGTTGGGCCGAAGGGCCTGTTTCCACACTGTAAGTAATCTAATCTATCAGCAGGTTAATACTTCTCATACTTACATGATATCTTCACAGTTGCTATTGCTTTTTTAAAAGAAAGGCTAAAAGGACTCTGCTAAAAAGGTGACTGAAGAAATGTTCTGATAACTATTATAGTAGATATATAACTATTAATATCGACAATGATAACTTGTACGTTCATGTTCTCATACTCTCATTCATAGTTTAGGATGAATAAAAAGCAGCAGTTAACTCTAAACTATGATTTGTGACCATGATAATTACCCAAGTAGATCATATCTTTGCTCTTGCATGTATTGTTTTTCAAATCACATGCTCACTGAGTTAAAATATGCGCAAAAATTAGGTCCCTGCTCTGTAAAGCTTGAAAATGGCACATATATACTTCTCACCGTGGATACTGAATGATTTATAGAGACAGGAAGCATATTCTTCTGTCCATTTGTGCAAAGTGCAGGCAAACGATTTTGCAAGTCATAAATAATGCTGAGGTGAAGCAACCATTGAGCAGACCAGGCCCTAATCTTTCAAGAAGCAACGTGAGTGGAAGGGCAGGATCTTTCACAGCAGGTGCTAATTGAAGTGATCCATATCCACCTGAGACGGGAACAGCAAAACGTGTAGCAAACAAACAGTGCTCTTAGCCTGCACTTTTGACTCCAGCATGAATCAAGCATTGATTTCCCTCAGCTGTAACCAGCCAAATCACTCAATGATGAAGGCGACAAACAATGCTGGTATCTTTTTTGAGTTAATTGGCTTCAGAAAGTCAGAGAGAAATGGCTTTATTTTTGACATGGGCTTTCAACCTGTTGAGAACGCTGAGCAGTGTACCGGAGGTGGGGGATGTGTGCTAATAAATAGTTTACTGCTGGTCAAGGTTAATGATGGAAAATCGACCACTCTCCTGCTTTGAACACATAGAATGTCCATCAGCACACTCATAGGTCAGGTGCAGCCTAGTTCATTGAAGACAGAGTTTAGACATCTCAATTCGGATGTGAACTTTAAAATGCCTGAAATAGAAACTGCACTGCAGAGAAAAGTGATTAGCTACATGGGAGATCTCATTGGTGCTGCTCTGAGGTTAATTGGAAATTGGACATTTACTCAAAGATTGAGACCTCTTGACTAAAAAGATGTAGTATGCTTTAAATTCTGAATCAAGACTGCGGATTTCTTTTGATGATGATCTCTGTTTCGAGATCACAGAGCATATTTATCACAGTTGCGATGTCATATTTATAAGTAAGTACGTAAATAGGGAAAGAAGATCAGCAATTCTTTTGTGTTTCTCTTCTTGGAGAGGGTGGGGAATCAGGAAATTTACAATTAGCTGTCAATCAAGTTGAGAATAGCAATTAAATTGACTTCAGTTTGCGTTAAACCTACAACCTGTGCAGCTAACAAGAAAGACAGCCTGTGGACTTGAAGAAGCATGCCCTATCTCACACAGCGCTATGTTAGAATAACACATTGTGATGTTAATAATATGTATGCCATTGTCAGAATTGTTATCATACCCCATGAGCCTGTATATGAAAGGCTGATTGTACACAATATTTCAAGGCTATTTCATTTACTTCGGCTACAAATGTTCTGCGAGAGTCTACTGGAAATAACTGAACCATAGCATTGTGTGTCAGCAGCCAGTAACAGGCTCAAGCCACGTCCTGAATGTGCTCAAATTCTGAGCACGTGTTGGCATGGATGGCATCTGGGCAGGATGAAAGTGGGCTTTTACATGGGATTTGCTGAAGCCTGAGAGGAAGGGCAAAGGCTAAAATTATCTTTATCACCCCAAAGCAGCTTCCCCTTCTGTATCCTTACCCACATGCGCACTATCTAGCTGATATGATGCTCACATTGTCTCCAGCCACATTATTTTAAAGCACTCAGTAGCTTGAGTTGGGAATAAGGATTGCCCTAGATTATAGTTTGCACACAAGATCCCAGTTTCTGAGAACTTCCAGGAGGTGCAGCATGGTAGATCAGTGGTTAGCACTGTTACCTCACAGCAGCAGGAACCTCGATTCAATTCCATTCAGTCTGTGTGGAGTTTGCACATTTGCCCTGTGTCTGCATGGGTTTCATCTGGTGCTCCAGTTTCCTTCCACAGTCCAAAGATGTGCAGGTTAGGTGGATTGGCCATGCTAAATTGTCTCATAATGTACAGGGATGTATATGTTAAGTTGTAGGCCAAGGTGGCAGGGTGGATCTGGGGCAGGCTGCTCTTTGGAAGGTTGGTGTGGACTCAGTGGACCATATGGCCTATTTCTGCACTGTGGGGATTTTATGATTCTTCTAGGAATTGTTTTGTTGCGTGCCCTTGAGGCTCTGCGCTTTATTTTACAGGGATTGAGATGCACTAAAACAATCCACGGGGCCACCATGGATTATTGACAAGGATGTTCACTGTATGCACTCCAGATTGTCCCTGCGCTCTCTCATGGGAGATCCACAGCTTACATTTATATTTAAATTATTCAGGAAGAGGAGAAAATGGTCCAAACATTCAGCCAATTCATTCATGCCATTAAATCACATCCATTGACTTATCCACAATCCCTCTCACTTAATACAATTACTTCACAAAATCAATCTTAATATAATTTTCACGATTATAATCTTCATTTGCCCCCAGCATCTATAGTTTTATTGTGGCATGGAGACTGCATTGTTTCACTCTGGGTGAACAATTTCCAGATTTCCATAGCGAATTGTGTGAAAAAGTGTTTCCAGATTTACTTCATGTTTGGGCTGTCTCTAATTTTAACATTGTGTCCTTTTCTTCTGGACTTCCTCACAAGACTGAATTGTTTCTTTATTTCCCCCAACTTGGCTCTTTCTCATTACAACGCCTTCAATTAAATCAACCATACAAACCCAAGGCAATCCAAGCCAGTTTTCTACATAATGTTCTCGTCATTTAACTCTTTAAACAACTGGTAGAATTCTTATGAATCTGTATTGTATGTCTTCAAGTTCGATATGCCTTTCCTGAGATTCACTGATCAAAACTGAATACACTACCAAGAAATGTCTACCCCAAGCTCTGTATAACTAGATCATATCTTCTTGCTCCTTGTGTTCTTCTTTCCTTGAGATATAAACCAAGGCAGCATCTTAAATGACCAAAGGGAAGTTAAGAATTGCAAGACATGTGGCAGAATTGGATGAGAAGTCAGGTAAAGCCCATCTTGACACCAAAAACAACTCACTCCATCTTTTACACTCCTTACATGAAATGAGGTGGACCACAGTTGCCATTGCCTCCAATATTCCGATAATGCTCCTGTTCCTCACGACTTACAAAGTTGGAGTCCCTGATTGTTGACACTATTCATCTTTTGCCTGAGGCTGAGAGCTGCCTGGACTCCAGTAGTTTACTGAGTGCCAGGGGGCTGGACTGTTTCTTGCTTGGCTAGCTGCAGAGCTGATGCAGTAAGGTGCTCACCAGATTGTTCCCATTGAGGTGTCAGTATCTGAGCTGATGGGGAGAAAAAGGCAACCTTGCTAATGCTTCTTCTGGGGTCTCAGTTCTCTCCTCTTCAGAGATTGAGCAGGTAGCTTTTGGGGGAAGAATTGACCTTTCAATGCAGTAGATGCCGGCAGTAGTTGCAAGAGAAAAGGGAGAGAAGGCATTATGACCAATAGTTCGAAGTGACGTGCAAGCGAGTGACAATGACAGTGGAGTTGTTGCAACATTTCCTGTGCAATAAAGAGTTGTACTTACTCAGTTAACAAAGATGATATCTAGGCATCCTTTGTCTTCCTCTGCAAGGATCGAGATTCTCTCTTTATAGAGGGGAGGAGCATAATGTCTAACATCCCTATACCTGTCCAGCTTCTCTCAGCCCTCTGGTAGGTTGTCTTCTTCTGCGATGAGAGAAAAGGATGAATTGAGTGAGATTCAATTGGGTGTTCCAACTGTCAGGTGGGAAAAAGGTGGTGAGGTGTCCTGGGCACATGAGTGGACTATGCAGAGGGCATGCAGGGTTAATATTGTGGGAGGTTGGGGAAAGTAAGAGCATAGGAAAGCAAATGCTGTAGTCAATAATGAAAGCAGGAGTTGTTGTAGGAGCAAAAATAGTAAGAATAAGACAGAAGATTAAAGAGTGTGACATTTATCCTGGTGAAGTCTTTTCCCTGGGGTCAGGGAGTCCAGAACTAGACGGCATAGGTTTAGGGTGAGCGGGGAAAGATATAAAAGAGACCTAAGGGGCAACCCTTTCACACAGAGGATGGTATGTGTATGGCATGAGCTGCTAGAGGAAGTAGTGGATGGTATGTGTATGGCATGAGCTGCTAGAGGAAGTAGTGGATGCTAGTACAATTGCAACATTTAAAAGACATTTGGATGGATATCTGAATAGGAAGGGTTTGGAGGGATATGGACTGGGTGCTGGCAGGTGGGATTAGATTGGGTTGGGAATCTGGTCAGCATGGACGGGTTGGACCGACGAGTCTGTTTCCATGCTGCACATCTCTATGACTGTATGACTCTAAGATAATTGATCTTCTTATGCCTCTGCAGTCTGTTTCTCTGGCCCATCAGGATGGTTTCCAACAAGATTGCCAGTGTCTAGTGGCATGACCTTCTCTGCTAGTCCTTCGGAGAAGAGGACAGCTGTCATTTGTCCATCTCCCCCCTCGACCAAGATATCGCTGTTGGTGAATCAAGGTTCCATTTTTACCATCTCTGATTTCTTCTGGAAACATCCTTGACCGAACCTGTGCAGCTATGGAATTCCAAAGCCTGTCTGAGTGCCTTTTATACAGGACTTAGGCACAGGGATATTGGTCTTTCTGCAATTATCCGCTGAGTGGCAAATAGTTGTGGGAATAATATATGGAGAGATGGGACTGAAATCGGATGTTAGGGGTGTCCTAGTGGTGAAGTAAGCAGCTCATGAGGCAAGTGAGATTTGGCCAATGGTCACCATTAGTGATTCTAACTTTTGATCCCAGGTTTTAAAAGTATGATAACTTGTCTTTAAAGTCTATGAGATAACACAATGGGACTTGAATCCTTTTTCACCAAATATTTATTCTGAACCACTAGCTCTGTGATATGACCACTACAACACGATCTCTCTTTCATTTCGATATCTAAAGAGCATTAGAATATTATGACTCATATGAATCGAGACAAACAAAAATGAAAGAACTGCGGATACTGGAAATCTGAAACAGAAACAGAAATTTCTGGAAAAGTTTAGCAGGTCTGGCAGCATCTTTGGAGAGACATCAGAGTTAACATTTTGAGTAAGGGTCAATGAACCTGAAATGTTAACTCTAATTTCTCTCCACAGATGCTGCCAGATCTGCTGAGATTTTCCAGCAACTTCTGTTTTTGTTTTATATAAATTCTTGGGGTAAAAACCATTAAGTCCCAATGATTGTTCCATAATAAGTTCCATTATTTTCTTTATTACAATTTTTGCTAATTTTAAATAAATTCAGGACATGACTTGCAGTGATCAATAAAAGTAAGTGTACCAAATGCTTTCTTCATTACCCTGACTACCTGTGACTACACCTTCAACGTGAATCTGTACCCCAAGGTCTCTTTGTTCGGCAACATTCCCTACGATCTTGCCATTAACTGTATAAGCGCTGTCCTGATTTGCCTCCTCAAAATGCAAGACCTCACATTTATTGAAATTAAAGTCCATTTGCCACCCCATCTGATTTAGGTCTCATCATATTCTGAGATAAACTTCTTGACTGTCCACTACACCACCAATTGTGGTATCATCTGCAAACTTACCAACCATTCCTCCTTTCTTCACATCCAAATCATTTACATAAATGATAAAAAGCAGTGGACATAGCACCAATCCTTGTGGCATTCTGCTGATCACCGGCCTCCAGTCCAAAAAGTAAACCTCCATCACGCCCTTTGTGTGCCAAGTGACATTTGTGGAAGTGCAGGTGAAACATTGATGGATGTGGCAGGCTCCTGTGGGGCCTTGGATGGAGGTGTGGATGCAGGTTTTGCAATTCCTATGGTGGCAGAGGAAGGTACCAGGACGGGAGGATGGATTGTTAGGGGCGTGGACCTGACCAGGTAGTCACAGAGGGAGCAGTCTTTGCGGAAAATGGATAGGGGTGGGGAGGAAAATATATCCCTGATGGTGGGGTCTGTTTGTCGCGGAAATGTTGGCGGACGATGCGTTTATGCAGAGGTTGGGGTAGATGGTGAGGACCAGGGGGATTCTGTCCTTCAAAGTTTCATCTGTACTTCCACAAATGTCACTAATTGCATCCCTTGCTACCGATGTGGTTTCCTTTACATTGGAGAGACTGGACGACTTCTCACAGAGCACTTCAGAGAACATCTCCATGAGACCTGCACCAATCAACCCCACCGCCTCGTGGTTGAACATTTCAACTCCCCCTCCCACTCTGCTGAGGACATGCAGGTCCTGGGCTTCCTCCATCGCCACTCTCTCACCATCCGATGCCTGGAGGAAGAACGCCTCACCTTCCGCCTCTGAACACTTCAAACGCAGGGCATCAATACTCCAACAGTTTCCTCATTTCCCCTCCCCCCACCTCACCCCAGTTCTAAACTTCCAGCTCAGCACCATCCTTATGACCTATCCCACTTGTCAATCTTCCTTTCCACCTATCGGCTCCACCTATCACCTTTACCCCTTCCTCCATCCACCTATTGCACTCCCAGCTACCTTCTCCCCAGCCCCATTTATCTCTCCATTTATCTCTCAACCCCCGAGGCTTCCAACCTCATTCCTGATGAAGGGCTACTGCCTGAAACATTGATTTTCTTGCTCCTTGGATGCTGCCTGATCTGCTGTGCATTTCAAGCACCACTCTAATCTTGACTCTAATCTCCAGCATGCAATCTTCACTTTCACCCTGGATTCTATGTATTCTAACCTTGCTAACAAGTCTCCAATGCAGAACCTTGCCAAATGCCTTGAAGAAGTCCATATAGTTAGGATATCATGTTGCAGCTGTACCAGACATTGGTTAGGCCACGTTTGGAATATCACATTCAATTCTGGTCTCCATCCCACAGTTGTTGTTAAAGTTGAAAATGTTCAGAAAATATTTGCAAGGATGTTGCCAGTATGGAGGGTTTGATCTATAGGGAGAGGCTGGGGTTATTTTCCCTGTAGCGTCGGAGGCTGGGGAGTGACATTTAGAGGTTTATAAAATGATGAGGGGCATGAATAAGGTGAATAGCCAAACTCTCTTTCCCAACATAGGGGAGTCCAAAACTAGAGAGCATAGGTTTAAGGTGAGAGGGGAAAGATATAAAAGGGATTTTAGGGGCACTTTTTTCATTGTGTGTGTGTGTGTGAGAGATGACCTGCCAGAGGAAGTGGTGGCGGCTGGTACAATTACAACATTTAAAAGCATCTGGATGGGTATATGAATAAGGAGGAGGACTTAGAAGGATATGGCCCAATTGCTGGCAAATAGGTGCAGATTAATTTAGAATATCTGATTGACATGGACAAGTTGGACCGAAGGGTCTGTTTCAGTGTTGAACATCTCTGTGACTCTGTGAAATCACTACATCTTAGCCTTAGATTCTATTGTGCTGCTCATATTTTGCTGAATTCTGCTATTGTAAAGGCTGATGCTAAGTAAATAATTTAACATGTCCCTTATTGGCAATATCCTTGCAGTCTTGCCTGCATTTTATTTTATGGACTGACTTTCTACATTAACAATTTCTTTCCCCTAATTCATTTTTAAACTCTATTTGTTAACTTAATATTTATTTCAATTGTTTTCATATTCAAATTTACACCTTTTTATTACTTGGTTGGTATCCCTTTAATGTTTTATAGCTCTCCCATTGAATTTCACATGTGTTTGCATTTTCCCCAGCTTGATATGTATCTATTGCCTCATGTATTGACTGTGGTTGCTTTACAGTGAGTGGAGCTTTTACCTTTGAGAGGTATGCATTGGATATAATATAGAAAATACTTCTTGGAGTATTGTCTATGGGTTCACCCATTGGGAGTTCAACCTCATTTACTTGTGTCTAGTTATTTCTCAAACTCACAGAGTTTGCCATACTAAATGTGAAGTTTTAGTTTGCAACTCTCCCTTCACTGTCTTGAACAATTCCATTGTACTTTATGAGTTCTACAAAAGATGTTTCTTCCTCCAAAAAGGATACACATCTGCACTCTTTTGGGGTGAATTATTTTGGGCACAGAAATTTAAGAAATTTAGCATACATGCCATTGATTGGATACAATGCTGATTTGATGCCATTTTAAAGCATGGTCATCCTGCAAACATCATCTTCTAACCTTCCTTGACTGAAGAAATGATCAGTATCAGGAAGCCTACCAACAATTTGTGAAAGAATCATCTTTTAGATTATAAAATCTCTCACACTAATTAATGCGATTATCATGAGACTACTCAGACAGAGACCAAGGTAATGTTCTGAGGTGCTTAGTAAGAATTCCACCATGGCAGGTGGTAGAATTTGATTTCAATAAATATACAGGAATTCAGAGTCTAATGATGATCATGAATTTCATGTCTATTGTCAGGAAAAGACCCATCTGGTTCACTAATGTCTTCTGGGGAAGGAGTCCACCATCTTTACGTGCTCTGGCCTACATGTGCTTCCAACCCACTGAACTATCATGCCACCCACATAGCAAATCCTACAGTGGCAGCTCACTGTGCCAATACATTTTATCCACATTGGTAGACCAAACTGTAACTGTTGGGTGATAATACTCATTTACGGCATAGGGCGTAAGCAGCATGCAACCAGACATGTGTACATACAATTGTAGAGTGTGTGGCGCTGGAAAAGCACAGCTGGTCAGGCAGCATTCAAAGAGCAGGAAAGTCGACGTTTATAGGCATAAGCCCTTCATCAGGAATCAGGCTTGTGGGCCAAGGGGCC
>NC_057719.1:21561053-21609939 GCF_004010195.1 Chiloscyllium plagiosum
GGAAAGCAATAGGTAGAGGAGGGGGGGGGGGGGGTGAGAGCGGTAGGTTGGAGCAGATAGGTGGGAAATAAGATGGACAGGTAGGACCGTTCAAAAGGGCGGTGCTGAGTTGGAAGGTTGGAACTGGGATAAGATGGGGGGAGGGGAAATGAGGAACCTAGCAAAATCCACATTGAACCCGTATGGTTGGAGGGTTCCAACGTGGAAGATGAGGCATTCTTCCTCCAGGCGTTGAGTGGTTAAGATTTGGCTATGGAGGAGGCCCAGGACCTGCATGTCCTTGGCAGAGTGGGAGGGGGAGTGAAAGTGCTTAGCTACGGGGTGGTGGGGTTGGTTAAAGTGTTCAGCCACAGGACTGAAACCCTAACTACCCATTGCCTAGAGGAAGGATGCCTCATCTCTCCACCTTGGGAACCTCTAACCACATGGGATCAATGTGGATTTCACCAGTTTCCCCATTTCCCCTCCCCCCACCTTATTCCCAACCCCAACCTTCCAATTTGGCACCACCCTCTCGAACGGTTCTACCTGTCCATCCTTCTTCCCAACTATCTGCTCCAACCTCCCCTCTGACTTATCACTTTCACCCCCACTTTATCTATCTATCACATTCCTAGCTACCTTCGCCCCAGCCCGACCCCTCTCCCATTTATGTCTCAGCCCCCTTGGCCCACAAGCCTCATTCCTGATGAAGGGCTCATGCCCAAAGCATCGACTCTCCTGCACCTCAGATGGTGCCTGACTGGCTGTGCTTTTCCACCACCACACTCTTCGACTCTGATCTCCAGTATCTGCCGTCCTCACCTTCTCCATGTGTACATACAATAAAAGCCAGGGTCTACCAAAAAAAAAGACCGAGCAGACAATTGACTGCTTTCAGTTTAGTATGTTTTGCCCATCACGTTAATTTCATAACTGATAATTAGATTTTGCCTTTGCTTCTTTTGTGTTTTTTTGAAGATTTAAAGTCACTTAGTCTAATATATAGTTAACTGTTAAAGCATGATGAAATAATTGAATGCTGACTTTGGTATGTGAGCTCTGGTACTACTTCTTTTACCTTAACCCAAACTCCACTTTTACAAGTTCTTTTTTACCCTATTTGTTTCAGTGCTGTCACAATGGGATTCCTCCTGGGGACAGTTTTAAAATGCCGTCCTGGGGTTTCCCTTGATAATCTACTTTTCTCACTGTGTGGACTCTACTGCCCTATTTCTGAATGCTCCCTTCAGGCTGTTCCCGCTGTGTTCAGCTCTGAATTGTGAAAGCAATTCACAAGACAAATTACCTCACTGATATGTGGGAAAACACGATAGTCAGTTTGCACCAAGACAACATCCCACACACAGCATCAGTCAATCTGTTTGAGGTGCTCTTCACTGCGGGAGGTAATATTGACCAGGAGGACACACTGCTCTGCTGTGGGTAGTGCCTCAGGGCATTTAATGCACATTATGTTGTTTGAATCAAAAGGGAAAAGTAAACATGTAATACTCCTTTGATTTATGTAGGTTATGAGCAAGTTTAAAACACAGATGGGGGATGAAGACTGCATGCACCTTGAGTTAGGGTCAAAAGTGATCATCATACTGCTGAATATATTTTGTGGGATTTGCTTTGATTGTGATGTTTATTTCCTCTGTTACACATCACACAGTTACTTCTGCACATTGCTGTTTTGGCAAGCTGTAGAATTCAAATCAGTGGGCTAGAAAGCACAGAAATATTGACCAGCATCATAATTTACTACCAAAGTCAGACTGTGTGAAATGATAAAGCATAAGCCAAATCACCCAGGGGACACCCAAGGTCAGAACTCCATTACTGGTCAATGATTACTTTTAAATTTGTAGCATGTCACGCTTATTTTGACTAAGTCATATCACTTGTGAAAGTCTGCACTGGGTATCTGACTCAGTTAAATTTGGAAACATATTTAATAAATCTGCAAGTTGCTTTCTAACTGACTACACCATAAAAAAGGAAAACAGGAATACTAGCACTGAAAGTTTATATTTATTGGGATAAATTGAAGAGTCTGTGACATTTTTCTCTCCACAAGGCAAGATTTTAGGGTGACTAGATAGAGATCTTTGAGATTATGTAGAGTTTGAAGGGGTAGACACAGGGAAGATACTTCCACTTGTGGGAAAGGTCAAAGCCAGATGCATAGATATAAAGTAATCATTAACAAATTCATTAGGAATTCAAGAGAAAGCTGTTTATCCAGAGAGTTAAAAATCACACAACACCAGGTTATAGTCCAACAGGTTTAATTGGAAGCACACTAGCTTTCGGACCGACGCTCCAATTAAACCTGTTGGACTATAACCTGGTGTTGTGTGATTTTTAACTTTGTACACCCCAGTCCAACACCGGCATCACCAAATCATATCCAGAGAGTGTTTACTTGTGATCTTCATTATCACACGGAATAGTTGAGTAAGGGACATTGATACATTTAAGGGGAAGCTGAATACACATAAGAGAGAAAAGAAGAGCAGATTAGTTCTTGAAGACATCTCATCAGAGGCCTAAAAACCAGCATGCAGAGTTAGACGGAATGAACTGTCTGTGCACTGCACATTCTGTGTGACATTATAAAGTGAGAACATTTGGGTCTGTTGGAAGAAGGACCACACAAAAACAAAAATAATTCTGAATACCTTGACCCAGCTGGATCCTGAATGCACTGGTTATCAACAATTCAGGAGACCAGAGATTTGTCATGGACTGACCCATGCGTTATACAATGCAGTCAGCAGCAAACACCTTCAAAAAGAAGTTGACCAAAATCTAAAAATAGTCCTGTCAGCAAAGTGTGCTGACTCCATCCCTCTTTTGCCCACAGGAGAAGGGCAAGCATAGAGTAATTGAGGCAAATTAGAGAATGACTCCATGCTTCCCTGAGGTGACAAGGCCTAGTATAGGTGCTCTGGGGTGGCCTCTGATTAGAATTCCAGGCTGGCTTAGAGACAACCTCCATGCCTTCCTGGGTACTGCAGCCACTGGCCGTCCTGTGGAATGTCTCCCCTAAACCTTTCTGCTCCCCTGCTTCCCACCCCATTCTCCACACCCTAGTCCCCACAAGCACATATAGCAATGGCTTGTCTCCAAAGGTCATTATTTCACTTAAAGTTAATGCTAGAGACAGGGCATTTCCCATTTCAGCTTATGTTTGAAGCCTCTTCGAGGAGACTTGCACTGTGTTCCCACTTGTCCTCTGGGAATTAACTGACAGCCCCTTGGCAAATCACAATACATAACAATTTCCACACAGCACAGGATCTGCTGGCCAGTGTGCTAGTATAAACCAACATTTCCAACTACTGTTGGCGTTCAGAATCCTACAGGAAAAATCAATGCCATTTACAAATAAGAGCAAATGCTGTGATTTTCCATCTATTCAATTTTATTATACCACCCTTAATGTCAAACATAAATGAAAAGTGCACGGTGAGTGCCAAAAATGGCAGCTTTTGCCTAGATTTTCAAATGTCAAAAGCAAACCAGGTCCCAATGGGTTAACTGAAAGAAGAGGAGGACAAAAATAGTTAAACAATTCCAAACTCTGAGTCCTCCTTTCATGTACTCGGAAAAAATGTGCCAGTGTACCTGCTACATTTTAACTTGACGTGCTCAAGAGTACGTAAAAGACCCTGTCCAATAGAGCAGAAAGTCAGCCAAAATTATATGCTTATAAAACATTCAGCCTCTATTCTAAACCCAGGAGAATAAATTGAAGTTTTATTTTACTGACATGAAAAGGCTAAACAGACAGTGGCAATAAAAACTGTATTATTGGCAGCATGTTAAAAACAGAAAGGCACTTTGAACATGTACTGTACAATGCATGAGCCCAAAAACGATGTTAAAAATCACTCAACACCAGGTTACAGTCCGACAGGTTTATTTGGAAGTTCCAAATAAACCTGTTGGATTATAGCCTGGTGTGTTGTGAGTTTTAACTTTGGACACCCCAGTCCAACACCAGCATCTCCATCCCATAAATGAAGCTAGTCTTGATAATACAGCAAATGTGTAATGTTCAGTAGTTTAAAAAGGCAATTGCGAAAGAGCAGAAGTGTGTGAGATTGTAGCAGTAGCTCAGTTGATAGCACCCTTCTGAATTGGAAGGCTATGGCCTCAAAACCCATTCACAGTCAAGTGTTGATTCTTATGATTAAGGCTTATGATTCAAGTGCTGTAATGTTGGAGGCACTGTCTTTCTGATGACATGTTAAAGTGAGACTGTGTTTGTTTTCTAAGATGGACATGCAAAATTCCCATGGTACCATTTCAAAGCCATCTTCAATATCCTGGCCAATATTTCTCCCACAATGTCACACAAACAAATTATCTGATAATTAGTACTTTGCTATTTGTGAGCAGCACAAATTAGCTGCTGCTCTTCCCAAACTATAACCGTGACTACTTTGCAGTAATAGCTTCTTGGTTTTAAAGTGCTTTGGGGCATCCTGAGATAATCAAATTTTGTACGTAAGTGAGGGCTTTTAAACAATGTTCATTAACAGATTGGACATGGTGGTAAGGCCATGGATTTGCAGGCTCTGTGCTGTGAAGATTCCAAACTTCTGGCTGTGTACTAGCACATAACTATTGAGGTCACAGTTCCATCAAAAATTAAAGGCTTGTCGACATATTTAATAAACTCTAATATTACAGTGAAACAAAATGCTTTTCACCACATATTTATTCTCTGCAACAATGCAGACATTGTTGAATTCACTCAAAGATACATCATGAAAGTGGAAGCCATGTGCCTCATCCCTCTGATGAATCTCACAATCTCCCTTATCTGAGGACCCAACTTTCTTGAATGTGATTCCAGATCTTTTACCTCAAGAATCACAAGTAGGAGACAATTCACATGACAATCTAGCTGCATGAAACTTTTAAACAAGTGTTTCCTAGTATGATTTTCAAAATTCCCCCTTACCGATTTATACCAATTGTTCTGCAGTTATATTTAAAGGAGTACTGGAAAGGAATAACATTTCTTATTCCACTTAACATCTTATTCTCTCAGCTGAAGCTCCATTAGTAGAATTGTTGTGCATCCAACTGAATGCAGGCTAGTGAGCCGGGGTAGCAGGACCACTGCATTGCCAGAAGCGGGGTTTTAGAATAGGATTTTTATTCGGAATTAAAGTAAGGCCCTGTCTACCCTCTCAGGTGAGTATAAAGGACCCCATGTCACTCACTTGAAGAAGAACAGAAAAGCTATACAGAGTGCATGCCGTGATCAGCACTTAATTATTTTCTCTAATCAACCTTCAGAGATGTTCTTACACACTTCTAGAATAAGTGAGACTTGAGCCAAGCCTCCCATCTCCAAGACAGGGACAGTAACACTGCACCACAAGAACCTCTCTGACTAGCATTTACCCGCCAGTCAATATTATTTTAAAAATATCTGGGTCATTTTCAACCTTCAGTTTTTATTATACGTAATTTGGCTGCCACATTTCTAACTTTATATCTGTGACAACAAATCAAAAGTACTTGCTTGGTTTTTTGAGTACTTTGGGCCAAGTTGAAATTGATTTATGAAGGCAAGTCTTTGTTTCTTCTTGGACAGAATTATTTATTGACTTATAGTTTTGAAGATGTTTGCATCTGTAGCCAGCTGTGTTCATTCCATTTAGGAGCAAATTCCTGCAGATGCTGGAATCTGTACAGAAAATAAAAATGCTGGAAATCACAGCGGGTCAGGCAGCATCTGTGGAGAGAGAGTAAGCTAACGTTTTGAGTCTGGATGACTCTTCGTCAGAGTTCTGATGAAGAATCATCTAGATTCAAAACGTTAGCTTGCTCTCTCTCCCCCAGATGCTGCCTGACCCGCTGTGATTTCCAGCATTGTATGTTTTCAGTCATGTTTATTCTTCCACTGTCTTCTTTGAAAATTG
Source organism: Chiloscyllium plagiosum (assembly GCF_004010195.1). NCBI lineage: Eukaryota > Metazoa > Chordata > Chondrichthyes > Orectolobiformes > Hemiscylliidae > Chiloscyllium > Chiloscyllium plagiosum. Next base: position 21,566,984 of record NC_057719.1, read on the forward strand.
TTATCAGCTTAGCCAGCTTCCAATCCAACAGAATTTGATGGTGTGATGATTCAACATCCATAGATCAATGGAGTAAAATGTAATCTGGAAAGCTTTAGTTTCACATTATCATTCAGATGGGCATACAAGGAAATGACATAAGCAATCATATTTCTGTCAATTTCTTCTGGGGGAGATTTTGCGTCTTGTGCCACAGTGAGTATATTATTATATCTCTAAGAGACATATTATGTCAGTATAACTGTAAGAGACATGCTCATGATATCATGGAATGAGACCTGAGTGTATATAGATCATATGTGTCATCTTAACCAGGATCACTTGAAGTATGACATTTGAAATAGAATAGCTTAATGTTAGCCTATGCACGGCTGTGCCTATGAATGTAATATTGTGCATTGATCAATTGTAATAAACATCTCTTGATCTTTCAATATCACGTTACCCAAGTCTATTTTCCTAATCTTACAAGGGATAACATAAGCATTGCCACATCAGGTAAAGATACCCTGTGGGAGGCAAAACACACATTACAAAGAGAAAAATACTGAGTGTTATGTAGCTTTTATGTGGGCATGTTTATGTTTCCTGCAGATATCTTTGGAAGGGAAATGCTGGAATATATCATGTGATTTAGACTTTGTCTCATTTTGTTCTGAATAAGCTACCAAATCGAATACATGTACAACTTTTCCAACAGTGTAACCCTGCCACCAATTTCTTAGATTCTTACAAAATGAATTTATATGCCTTTGTGTTAATAATCGATTATGCATAGTTGGTTCAACGATGTTTATCTATTAAATAAGCACCGGGAGAAGAAAAACGCAACAATGAAGACCATTGGTTTCCTTGCCAAAGACATGCGGGGAAATGGAACCTGCAACAGCCAATCCTGTCCCTGTTCTAGCCATGTCTCCGTAATAGCCACAACATCGAAGTCCCATCGAATAAGTTGTGTAAACTTTCGAGGCATACTATCTTGTAGTCCATATTTTGTGAACTATTTTCACATAAAGGAAAATTTTTTGCACAATAAAACTGAGCATTTTGGAAATACTCGACAATTCAGACAGCATCTGTGGGGAGGGCAGGGTTAACTTTTCAGGTGATTGACTTCCTGTTAGAATTGGACAAACACTTTCTGATCTTGCTCTGATTTCTCAGTTTTACAGTGTTTGCATTTGTAACTTTTCCTTACAACATTTCTTTACGGGATTAAGTTCTATATCCACAATTGCAAACTTAGAATATATAATCAATTTATTGAAGGCAGTGCCCACCTTGTAGGCCAGGACAAACATGGGTTGGACCATCTGTTCAAAGTAAGAATACCCAAGGGGGAGTTTTCTGCTAAAATTCACTCGGTGTGAGAACAGCATACCAGAATTTTACTTTCAAAGCCAATAGTTTCTTTGTTGTTGTTGAACCTAGTCAAACTAGATTTATACCGCAGGAATTTGCAAGGTTTCATTGCAAACTGGAGATTTATTAATGGAACAAATCTGCTTGTTTTCCACTTCCTCACCATGCTGAGAAATACAGCAAGAGGAACACACAGACATGCTCTGATTTTGTCAGGACAGTTTGGACATTAGATATACCTAATTGTAAGATACTAAACTCTGAAAACTTTATCACTTCAACTTTAACTACATTTTATGAGTATGAGGGGTTGTTCCAGAGAAAGGGAGATTCACACAGATTGAGCACTGCAAGAGTTGGTATTAACTCGATTCATATTGACAATAAACAAGAACCAATTACGTCCTCTTCCTTTGAACTTTTAGTAGCTCTTCTTTTAAGCATTTCTAATGATTCCACGCATGATTATATAAATTATTGGTTGTCACACTGTCAAAGATGCTTTGTTACTTCTGTAAGATTTTATCTTGGAATTGTCAAAGATAGATTGTCACTGTAGAAATTAAGTTGGACTTGCACAGCTGACCCTAATTTGTTGAGGCAAGTCAGGTCTTTTTTACATGAAGAGATTTCTGACTCACAAGTTAAACATTTCAAATGCCAAAGTGGGGTATTTTGACTGGGTGCAGTCATGTTAAAAAAGTTCTTTTTTTTTATTATTTCCTCAGACTTCACTGGGAGATATGAAACATAGGCTGCCAACTTGCCAGCTTTCCTTCTAAACTCTTTCACAAATTAAAGAATCGCTCGTGTCTTTACAATGTTGCAGAAGTTGAAACTATTTGATAAGTTACCAATGGCAGCAAAGGAAATATCGTAACTTGAACATATACTTCTTTTGAAGGTTTACACACCAGAACTAAATAAGATTGGCACCAATTTACTGTGAGGCCTCATTCCACTTGCTTGTTTTCCTTCACTAACTCGTTCTGTTTTTCTTTCTGATTTTTCACATACTGGTAGCTGCTTGTTCCTTTCTCTGTTATTAATAGATCCCTTGTCAACTGACTTCCATATAGATTCGCATGTAGTCACCTTGGTTGTAAGGCAGGCACTGCTAGACAATACAAGCTTGAAGTCCCTGGACCGGTATTGTCTGTGTGGAGTTAACACATGTCTCCCATGAAAGAGATGGCAGTAAACTGGGATTTCTCTGTGGAAATTCAGGACCAACTACTTTACGGCAGAACTGAAAATATTTTGACTATGGGAAATAAAAATGACTAGGAACCAGTAGATCAACAGTAATACTTTACTACTGAGGTAACTTTCCAATTCAATTATTTGCTTTAAGCATAAGTTAACGTGGAACTGTTACAGGCACAGTGATTCACAGACAGACAGACAGGAGCAGCTTAGTCGTGAATACTTTCAGGCCTCACTAATGAACACCATGTTATGAAGAATGAAGTTCATCCAAGGTTCACAGGCTTCAAGGATCAAGCGAGTAGCCACATTCAAAAATTGGGGTGGATTGAATAAAAAAGTTTTGCTTGGTTCATTATTCATTTTCAAATTAACCCATTTGACAAAATGATATAGCCCATAAATTGTTTCAATTTGTAAACAATAGGTAGCTATATTATAGGTACAAGTATTCTGGAGTGCATTTTCATAACGGGATTGAATTTTATATTCCATGTTTCCACATAGATTAAGCTTTTGTTTCCACAAACACTAAATTTTAACACTTACTAAACCGTGGACAAGCATACACATCTGAATTAAATGAAATGTAGCCGTTTGAGAGGTTAGCCACATTGTCTAATTTTTTGGAATATACATAAATGATCTGGAAGAGGGCATTATTGGTTTAATCAGTAAGTTTGCAGATGACACGAAGATTGGTGGAGTAGCAAAAAGCATAGGAAACTGTCAAAGAATACAGCAGAATATAGATAGGCTGGAGAGTTGGTGGGAGAAGTGGCAGATGGAGTTCAATCCAGGCAAATGTGAGGTGGTGCATTTTGGGAAGTCTAATTCTAGAGCAAGCTATACTGTAAACTGACGAGCCTTGGGAAAAGTTGATGAGCAGAGAGATCTGGGAGTTCAGGCCCACTGTTCCCTGAAGGTGGCTGCACAGGTCGATAGAGTGGTCAAGAAGGCATATGGTATGCTTGCCTTCATCTGATGGAGTATTGAGTATAAGAGCTGGCAGGTCATGTTAAATTTGGACAAGACTTTTGGTTTGGCTGCATTTAGAAAACTGTGTACAGTTCTGGTTGCCACATTACCAAAAGGATGTGGACACTTTGGAGAGGGTGCAAAGAAGGTTTATGAGGATGTTGCTTGGTATGGAAGGTGCTAGCTATGAAGAGAGGTTGAGTAGGTTAATATTGTTTTCATAGAAAAAAGGAGATTGAGGAGAGACCTGATTGAGGTCTACAAAATCATGAAGGGTACAGACAGGGTAGACAGAGATAAGCTTTTTCCCAGGGTGAGGGATTCAATAACGAGAGGTCACAGGTTCAAAGTGAGAGATGAAAAGTTTAAGGGGGATATACAAAACAAGTACTTCACACAGAAGTGCCTGGAATGCGTTGCCAACAGAGGTAGTAGAGGCAGACATGGTGGATTCACTTAAGGTGCATCTCGACAGATGCATGAGTAGGTGGGGAGCAGAGGAATACAGATGCTTAGGAATTGGGTGATAGGTTTAGACGTTGGATTTGGATCGGTTCAGGCTTGGAGGGCCGAAGGGTCTGTTTCTGGGCTGTAAATTTTCTTTGTTCTTTGTTCTTCTTGTTATTTTTGCTTTGTGAGACTTGGAGCTGCTGTCAAGTCTTTATGCACAGTAGCTGCCTCCTCACCAATGGTAGGGTGTAATGGCAAGAATTTTCTTCATTTAATATCTTTGGGGAAGATGTCATTTACAATATCCTAATTACCCAATGTCCTTTATGGGTCTTGCTTGATTCCACTCAATGGTCAAAATTTAATTCAGTCCACAATGGAACCCCAACACAGCCATTCTGCTTACTTCCTGTCCTGCTTTCCTGTTGACCAATTTCCTGCCAGGCATTTACCTGGTTGGCTTAGTGATCTTCCTCAATTTCAACACTGATATCAAGCACAGGCTGATAGCTCTCTAATACTGGCAGCACCAATGGGCATGATGGCTGCTGAAGCTATTGCAGAAGGCTAAGGCAACAACATTATTGTAGGAATAGAAAGGACATGAGGAGACTAGAACCTTCCTGCTCCCAACCCCACCATCATTACGCAGCAGTCTTCCTACATGATATGACTCTTGCCTAATACTGATTTAATACAGCAATATTTGGATGTGCCCTATAAGTGTGTGTTAAATGATCACTAAAGGGTTCCATTGAATTCTGGATTGGAAGACTGTATTTGAGACTTCCTGCAGTGGATTTAATTGAGACTGGGGAGGGGAATCAAGAGATGATATCTTCAGAAATTCCTTCCCACTCAAATAAATAAGCTTCCCAACCATTGGGTCAAAAGTAAAATGAAGTACCATCCAATGCATGTGAAATAAGGTCACAACACAATCCCAGTTATTGTAACAAAGCAGGGCACGCCATCCTACGAGCAGTTAGTTTCAAGATCAAGGATCAAGCCTAAAAAATAAAAGTATATTTAACATTTAAATAGCTCTTTTCAAAACGGTATTGCGTAAAGTAATCGCTCTGAAAGCATTGAAGACTGCATTATTCCCCACCCAATCTGATGAAGTCATAGAGTTTTGAATTGGGGAAATGAGAACAGCTCCAGAATATAAAGAGCACAGTGTTATCTTTATCTCCCAATGGTGTCTTTATAACAATTTCTAAGAAGTCCAAGTAATTTGAACCTAATTGTTATCATTTAATAAAAGTTATTTTGTTAAGGCACGGTGGCACAGTGGTTAGCACAGCTGCCTCACAGCGCCAGAGACCCGCCTAAGGCTGTGGAGTTTGCCTATTCTCCCTGTGTCTGTGTGGGTTTCCTCCCACAGTCCAAAAATATTCAGGTTAGGTGAATTGGCCATGCTAAATTGCCCATTGTGTTAGGAGCAGGAGTAAATGTAGGGGAACGGGTCTGGTGGGTGCGCTTTGGCGGGTTGGTGTGGACTTGTTGGGCCGAAGGGCCTGTTTCCACACAGTAAGTAATCTAAAAAAAAGATAATTTTCTTGTTAAGACTGACTCGTGGTGAATCCTTCACCCTTGTAAACCAAATATGTGTAAAAAAGTTCACTGTTGCAGGATGAATAGCTATCAATTTTCCCAAAGCAAGGTACCATGAACAGGAATGAGATAATCACCTGACAATGTTGTTTTACCAAAACATCAGAGGAGGAACCTCCATGCACTTCTTCAAATTAGCATGAGGTATTTTTACATCCATTTGAGAAAACACAGCATTCCCATGGCATTCACAGAGTTGTTAGATGAGATACTACACTCAAGATACTAGAGTGGGACGTAGACTGCTATACTTCTCATTTCCAAGGCAAAGAAGTGTTACCTAGCCAGCAATAGAAAACAAAACACTGAATTACACTGATAAAGTACCTGTTGAGCTTTCTATTCTAACTCCTTTAGGTTTGGAAAAAAGGTGATCTGACATAAATTTGACGTGGAAGTGCCAGTGTTGGACTGGGGTGGACAAAGTTAAAAATCACACAATATACGATCTACAATAGATCTGAGCAGTCCAAAATCTTTGAGCATCACTTTAACTCTAATCCAATTCTTAGCTGGGTCATCAGTGAATGTCTGAAATATATAAGGAACTTTATGGGCATCCAGTCCACAAAGAGGTCAGAAAAGTTGGCAACATATTGTTCCACTTGTTCAGGTTTGTTATCAACGAGAACTTTCTTGGTGTTAACACATTGGAAAATAAACACAGGTCCAATGTGACAATTAAAATTCGTGCAACTATCAAAACAACGAAGAGAGACTCCAGCATATGTCCACTGAGCCCAGTCCTAATATCACTTCACACCTACACACTTGGAATTTTCAGCCAAATTCAGACTTACATGGTTGTTCTGTGAAAGAAAGTGCTTATACGAATTGCAGAGCTAACATCGATACCTTAGTTGATATCACATAACAACTAAGTGCAGGGATTTCACTTACTAAGCCGTTGCAAAAGCTCTGATTCTATCACCAAAGACACAGAAAGAATCTATTCAGTGCAGAAAGATCCATCCTGGATTTGTGAATAAATAAAGCATAAACAGTCCGAGAGGGGCAACCTCTGCTCTGTTTAGTTATAAAGAAAGTATACTAGTAATGTATTTAATTATGTACTTAGCTGCACATTTCACAAATTGAAGCCACAGTAAATCAAATGCCTTCAGTAAAACATGACTCCCCACCTGAAAGCTGAAGAAAAGTACAAATTGTACCTAAAAAGACTCAAAAATGTACTTGTGTCTTCTCCCTCAGTGAGATTAGTGGAATTTCTGCATGAGATGTAGAAAAGTGAGGCCTAAAAGGCTGTCGGTGCCAGCATCTCTAGTTATCTGTCCCTCTGTGAGTGCTTGATTTGCTGGGTTATAAAATATTTAGATCATTTGGGCCTGCTGCCTTACTGCAGTATGCATGAAGATAACAGAATTTCATTTGAATGAATTTCAACATTGCAGCCTGTTTTTTTATCATGAGCAATTCAGTCAGTGAAAAGAAGATAAGAAATCGGAGCAGGATTCAACCTTATAGCCCCTCGAGCGTACTCACTCCACCAATCAATAAACACTGCTCACTTTCCACCTCAACTCCACTTTCTTTTCTTCCTCCACATTCTGTGATTCCCTTAGCACTCTGGAAGGAGAATACCTGTCTCTCTCTGGGCAAATTTGGAGGAAAAATACAATATCTCATTTTAAAGACAAACAGAAAAATGTTGCCCCTCATGTCCTTGGATAGAAGTATTGTTTAGTTTCTACATATTTTATGTTCTTGGGAGGTGAGGGCATGAGTGACAGTTTTGATGCTGTAAGTGGATGCGTTTGTTGTTTATAATAGATTGACTGCATGGGATTTAAATTACTTGAAGGCGGCTGTTGAATAATAATTTTCTTTAGTAACACATGCCTAGTTCAAACTCTGTTAGTTTTCTTTATGATTTCTACCTGGCTCATGAGATTCACACACAATGAATGTTGGTTGAGTAGCGATTGAGGGACCATGGAAGGAATGGGGTGGGGGAAGTGAGAGGGAAAGGGTGGAGGCCTAATAGGCTTTTATCCAATCCAGTCAAATCTCTGAGGTACTAAGGAGAGCCTTCTAAGCAACTCACTGAGGCACTGCCTGCTTTAATGGCTGCCTCTGGGGGGAAGGAATTCTATTTCAATTCCTCGTTCCTGCCTCGAAATGTTTGTATGAAGACAATGGGGGCCCTTTTAAAGAAAAGGAGTCTCCTGAGTCAGGAAATGTACCATGTTTTGTTGAACAGAAAGAGAGAAACAGATTTGCGTCACAGATGGGCAGGGTGGTTAAGAAGGCGTTTAGCATACTTGCCTTCATTGCTCAGTCCCTTGAGTGCAGGAGTTAGGAAGTCATGTTGAGGTTGTTCAGGACATCGGTGAAGCCTCTTCTTAAGTATTGTGTGCAGTTCTGGTCACCCTTTTATTGGAATGATATTTTTAAGCCAGAGAGGGTCCAGAAGAGATTTACCAGGATATTGCCGGGAATGGAGGGTTTGAGTTGTAGGGAGAGGCTGGCCAGGCTGGGACTTGCATCACTGGTGAGTAGGAGATTGAGAGGTGACCTTATAGAGCTTTAAAAAAAATCACAAAGGGTATAGAAAAGGTGAATGGCAGGTGTCTTTTCCTTAGGGTGGGGGACTTCAAAACTAGGAGGCATATTTTAAGGTGAGAGGAGAAAGATTTAAAAATGACTTGAGGGGTAACATTTTTACACAGACAATGGTTCGTGTGTGGAATGTATTTCCAGAGGAAAGGGTGGTTTTGTGTACAATTACAGCATTTAAAAAATATTTAGATAAGCACATAAATAAGACATATGGGCCAAGTAAGTGGGACTGGTTTACTTTGGGATTATGGTCGACATGGACTTCTTGGACTGAAGGGTCTGTTCAGGTGCTGCATGAATCTACGATTCTATGACACTACGTTGATCATCCTCCTCCATTGTGAAAACCTGGCCCAAAATCTCTAAGTATTTTCTACAGAGTAATTTTCATAATTCACTCTGATGTGTTTTTAATGTTGAATTATTTTGGTTACTGACGTTGAAAATAACCAACATATTTATTGGAATAGTATCGGAAGATGACTCTTAGTTGAAATTTACATAACTGGGGGAAGTACAGACATGAAACATCTCAAATGAATCTTTTAATACAGATTGAATGCCAATATTGATTCCTTACTCATACTGAAAAATTTGAGAAGGGTGGTCTGGCTGTCAGATGATACATTTCATGGAAGCAAGTATCTATTTGTTTAATCGTTAGATCTTATACTGCCACAGAGTTTTTGTTGGGTTATTGTCAATCTCCCTATGTAACACTGGCATAAAAGCATGAAATGAAAACAAAAATGTTTAAATGCTTAACAGGTTAGGATGTATCTGTGGAGAGAGATGTCTGTGAACTTTCATCAGAAAAGGAAGACATTAGAAATGTAATAGATTTTAAGGACTGGAAAGGAAGAGGTGGGAAAACTGATAAAAGGAAAGGTCTATGATAAGGCGAGAGACAGGAGAAATTAAATAACATTAGAGGGTTGATGATAAAAGGCAAAAGATAGTGGTAAAGAATCATGTAATGGAAATAAAGATGTGGTTAGAGGACAATGATTAGCCAGCTCTACCCAAAAGTAAAGAAAGAGAAAAGGCAGCGTAAAAAAAAGGCTACTTTTTATCAGATACTCTATTGGCCTTGTCGTATCCACTAGCAGCAATGACCAATCCCATATTGTAAGAAAGAGCAGCACTCCACCTGGCCTTAAAACAGTAGATTTTAAAAGTATTGGTGATACTTTGAGGTCTCCTCAACCTGCAGCCTCCGAAGTTGCCAACTCTCTTGAAAGCTTTGCAAACTGTTAGGCCTCTGCATGGATGGTGGTCCCACAGCAGCATTCTAATGGTCCATAAAATAATGTCTCGATTCCTGATGCCCGCTCGCTTGGGCTCAGTTCTGATGATGTGATTACTTACCTGCTGAAATAAATCTGTGTTGTACGACTGAAATTTCTGTCTTTTGCCATTCTCAGACCCTAAATTTCTTTCATTCCACTTCCTAAGTTGGTGGTGGAGTGGACAATGAAGAAGATTACCTCAGAGTACAATGGGATCAGATGGACTGATGAGCTGAAGAATGGTAATTGGAGTTTAATCTTTATAAATGTGAGGTGCTGCAGTTTGGAAGGACAAATCAGGGCAGGACTTATATACTAGGAGAACGTGAGGACTGCAGATGCTGGAGATCAGAGTCGAGAGTGTGATGCTGAAAAAGCACAGCAGGTCAGGCAGCATCCGAGGAGCAGGAGAATTAAATTTCAGGTATAAGCCCTTCATCAGGAATGAGGCTTGAGGGCTGGGGACACTGAGAGATAAATGGGAGGGGGATGGGGTTGGGGGAATGTAGCTGAGAATGCTGTATAGATGAAGGTGAGGAAAAGGTGATAGGTCAGAGAGGGGATTGGAGTGAATAGGTGGAAAAGTTGATGGACAGGTCAGGAGGGCAGTGCCGAGTTGGAGGCTTGGGACTGGGATAGTGTCGGGGAAGGGGAAATAAGGAAACTGTTGAAATCCACATTTATCCCTTGTGGTTACAGAGTCCCAAGGCAGAGTACCTTTTCCAGGCATCGGCTTGGCGGTGGAGGAGGCCCAGCACCTGCAAGTCATTGACAGAGTGGGAGGGGGAGTTGAAATGTTCAGCCATGGGGTGGTGGGGTTGGTGGGTGTGGGTGTTCCACAAATGTTCTCTGCAACGATCCACAAGAAGGCATCCTGTCTCCCTGCTGCAGAGGAGACCACATCGGGTGCAATGGATACAGTAGTTGGCATTGGTAGAGGTACAGGTAAATTTCTGTTGGATGTGGAAGGATCCTTTGGGGCCTTGAACGGAGGTGAAGGGCATAGTGTGGGCACAGGTTTTATACACTTAAGGTCCTGAGGAGTGATGCCGAACAAAGGGACCTTGGAGTGCAGGTTCATAGTTTCTTGCAAATGGAGTCACAGATAGGTGGGATAGTGAAGAAGGCATTTAGTATGCTTGCCTTTCTTGGTCAGTGCATTGAGTATAGGAGTTGAGAGGTCAAGTTGCGACTGTGCAGGACATTGGTTAGACCACTTTTGGAATATACTTTCTTGCTATAGGAAAGGGTTCAGAAAATATCTAAAAGGGTGTTGCCAGGGTTAGAGGTTTTGAGCTGTAGGGAAAGGCTGAACAGGGGCTATTTTTCCTGGAGCATCGGAGGCTGAGGGCTGACCTTATAAAATCCAATGCCGTGACTTTCCTTTCCAAACTGCAGCACCTCACATTTATCTAGATTAAACTCCATCTGCCACTCTTCAGTTCATTGGCCTATCTGATCAAGGTCTCATTGTATTCTGAGGTAGCCTTTTCATTGTCCACTTTACCACCAATTTTAGTTCCATAGGGAGTGGAATGAAAGAAATTTAAGGTCTGAGAATGGAAAAAAAATCAGAAATTTGAGTCGCATTGCCCAGATTTATTTCAGAAGGTAAGTAATCACATCATCAGGACTGAGTTCATGTGAGCAGGCATCAGGAATCAAGACATTATTTTATGAATAGAATGCTGCTGTGGGACCACCATCCACGCAGAGGCCTGGCAGTTTGCAAAGCTTCCAAGAGGGATGGCAACTTTGGAGGCTGCAGGTAGAGGAAGCGGGTACCACCATGTTGTGTAGGCCTCAAAATATCACTGATACTTCTAAAATCTACTGTGTTAGGGCCAGTTGGAGTGCTGCTCTTTCTTACAATATTGGGTTGGTCATTGCTGCTAATGGATACTACAAGGCCAATTGAGCATCTGATAAAATATGGCCTTGATTTTCTATGTTGCTTTTTCTCTTTCCTTACTTCTGGGTAATGCTGGCTAATATTCCTGCTATGCACACCTTCTCTAAACACATCTTTTGTTCCTTTACATGATGCATTACCACTATCTTTTGCCTTTTATCACCAGCCCTTTTGTGTTATTTAATTTCTCCTGTCTCCCACCTTATCATCGACCTTTTTTTTTGTTAGTTTTCTCATCTCTTCCTTTCCAGTCCTTAAAAGCTATTACAATTCTAACGTCTCTTTTTTTCTGATGAAAGTTCACAGACATCTCTCTCCACAGGTACATCCTAACCTGTTGGGCATTTCAACATTTTTGTTTTCATTTCATGCTTTTATGCCAGTGTTACATAGGGAGATTGACAATAACCCAACAAAAACTCTGTGGTAGTATAAGATCTAATGATTGAACAAATAGATACTTGCTTCCATGAAATGTACCATCCGACAGCCAGACCACCCTTCTCAAATTTTTCAGTATGAGTAAGGAATCAATATTGACATTCAATCTGTAATAAAAGGATCATTTGAGATGTTTCAGATCTGTATTTCTCCCAATTATGTAAATTTCAACTAAGAGTCATTGTCCTATACTATTGCGATAAAAACGTTGGCTGTTTTCAATGTCAGTAACCAAAATAATTCAACATTAAATACACATCAGATGAATTATGACAATTTCCCTGCAGAAAATTATTGGTCACTTCGGGCCAGATTTTCAGTATGGAGGAGGACACATTATTGTAGAGTCATACAGCACTGAAACAGACCCTTCGATCCAACCAGTCCATGTTGACCATAATCCCAAGCTTCAATAGGCTGAGCATGGATGAGATGGACTGAAGGATCTGCTTCTGTGCTGTACATCTCTTATGACTCTATAACTCCACCTTTAAAGACATGAATTGTTCATCAGCCAGGCAAAAGTGAGGACTGCAGATGCTAGAAACCAGATTTTAGATTAGAGTGGTGCTGGAAAAGCACAGCGGGTCAGGCAGCATTCAAGGAGCAGGAAAATTCCTTTTTCAGGGATAGAGGCAGGGAGCCTCCAGGGTGGAGAGATAAATGGGGGAGGAGGGTCGGGTTGAAGAGAAGGTAGCAAAGAGTACAATAGGTGAATGGGGGTGGGAATGGAGGTGATAGGTCAGAGAGGAGGGTGGAGCGGATAGGTGGGAAAGGAGATTGGCCGGTCGGACAGGTCATGGGGACTGTGCTGAGCTGGAAGGTTGGAACTGAGGTAAGGTGGGGGGAGGGGTTGCTCATCAGCCAGGAATACTGAGGCTAATCCCTGCCGCGGCCTTCATGCAAAAATGTATAAGAGCAGTCAGAATTGATATTTCTCTGTTGCTTTCTTACTCTTTCACCTCCACTGACCCACTTACTCTCACCTCCCTTTTCAAACCTAGTTGAGGAGAGCAATTCAAAGGGCAGGGGAATCAAAGTTCAGCATTGTTTTGACCGTGACATCCCAATTTGCGAATAATTTCTCACATTTCAGAATTATATGCAAACTATTTTCATTACTTAATTGGCATATTAGGGAAAGAATTTTTGAGGCCCTTAATGCCGTGAACTTTCAAGTGCAGCCATCACAATTAATGGATGAAATCTCATGACTAGTGGCCCCAGATCAGCCCCCAGCCCCTTCCAGGTCACTCAGTAATTATTCAATTTCTTTGACCAGATTTGATGTCTCACCTCTGATGCTAGATTTATCATACAGTGGACATCAAACAAAATCAGCAAAAGTCAAAAAATATGTTATTACATTTAGAGCCTATTTAGATCTTGAATACTCAACTTATTTGAAAACATAACCCACCTCTATTACTTGGTTGTGTCTTTTGCTCTCATGAAATTTACTATAACTTGCACAGTCTGGTGATAGACAATCCAATGACAACAGAGCATGTGTGATTGAATTGTCCAACAGTGCCTAGCGAGTTTATTACATTGCAATTGTCACAACCGTAACTTGCATTTAGGTAGCGGCTTCAACACGGCAAAATGTTCCAATATGTTTCACAGGAGAGTTGTCAAACAAAGTCTGATATCAGGCCACATAAGTCAATAATAGGGGAGATGACCTGATCTAATTCAAACAGTTTTAAGGTACATACAGTTTTAAGAAAGGGAGATATTTGGAAAGGGTATTCCAGAGGCTAGGAGGCACATAACTGAAGACATGTCTGCAAATTTTGTGGCGATTAATTAATTAATTGACATAAGTGGATGTTCTTGATGAGGAATCTGTTATATTTCAACTTTCTGCTCTATGCAGGGGACATTACCCAGTCTGAGTCCATGCCAGAAGATTCTAGCAACTCTGCATCCTATCATTTTCCACCTGTTGTAAAAGAAGAGTCACGGTATGGTCATTCAGGAGGTGGGGGAAGGGGAATCTTTCACGTTTCCCTGATGCAAGCACTTGGCAACTTAATTTCATGTTAGAAACGCATACAAAGTTATCTCATCAGAGTTAGAATTTAAATTTTAAAAATATCAAAGCCACTGAATTTTAATTGTGCATAAACCTCTTTTGAAATCTCATAAACTTAGTCATACTTACTATGGCGATCATTTTGATTAATATTTTAATGGAATCATAGAGCATTGTGAAAATCAGGAGCTGACAGGTCTCATCTCAGCAAGATAGAATAATGTTAAAATGTTTTGCATCAGTGTCTCTTAACTTCAGATTGTGTGTAAGTGGTGTACTTGTTGTTGAGTGAAACTGTGTGCCTTTAACTCAATCAACCTAATTTTAGCTGTTCATTGGACACAATCATATGCACTTGACAAATGGCAATAAATAAAAATTTCAATCCCTAGCAATTAGCTTATTTTGCTTGTTTCTTCAATTCCCTCACAATCCCTGCTGGAGTCCACAAGTGATTACTCCCCTGCAACAAACTAATCACCAAACAGAATAAAAGTTAGTACAAATCACAACAGAAAAATGGTGTTGCCTGTCAAAATTGGCTTTAGGTAAGATGCAAAAATTGTATTGAAATAAACTCCTGCTACGCAAATGCAGTTTTGAACCAAACTAGCCCTCTTCATACCAAGTCAAAGATGGGGAAAGAGCAAAAGTTTTCCCTCGCTTTGCAAACATCAAGAAAAATTCCATGTGGGAAGAAAAAACAAACAATGGCAGCCAGATGCTAAGGACACATATCCTGCACACAAACTGCATGACCTGACATACTAAGCATTATCGAGACACAGTCAACTCTTGCTATGTTGTTTTTCTTTAGATGAAGGCAGCGATCTGTGTTTCTTGTCAACCGGCAACAGAGATTGAAATGAAGAAAGGGGAGAAGGAGGAGGGTGGAAATGATTTCCAGAAAATTAGTTCCAGACTGTCTGGTGCAATTGTATGCTATAAAAGCAGAAAGATGTTCACACAAAATTTCATGAACTTGGCTAGGATGGACCAGCTGAGATTTCAACTCTCACTGGTGAGGAAGTAGCATTACATTTAGTCATCCTGAATGAAGTTACAAAGAAGCTTGTAATAGCTTTGTAGTATTTCCAACTAATCATACATATTTGATGAGAATCCATTTATTGAAGTGGCTGGCACTTCCTTAAGGGAATATCAAAGAAAAAATATATTTAATCTACGACCTTTTTATTTTTATTCCTTTATATTTGCAAGAAGGCCTTATATCTGGGCTCATATTCCAGTACAGTATTGTAGGAAGGCTGGCCTCTTGAAGGTATCTGTCTTTCAGATGAGACGTAAGACTGAAATTTTGCCTGCCTTAAGGGTACCTGTTAAAGATCCCATGCCACTATTTTGAAGAAGAGCAATTCTCATAAAGAATGCTTATCCTTCCACTGACATCACTAAGACAGATTAACTGGTTATTGTCACACTGTGGAACCTCGCTATGCTTCTCTAAACATTCCACTACATTACAACTGTGACTATACTTCAAATCTATTTTGCTGGCTCCAAAGTGCTTTGATATGTCATAAGGTTTTGAAAGGTCCTGCATAAATGCAAGTTCTTTCTTTTATCTGTATATATCTGTCCATAATCACAAAGAAAACTGAAGCAGCAGGCTCCTTAACAATGTGTATTCATCCTTGCACAATTCAATTGATCATATCAAGGTAAAAGGAAAAGGAAAATGGAGCTATTTAATATTATATCTGGCTTTCTGGTTTCCTGTTGTGAGCAATGGCACAGTTAGGCCCTGGCGCTGTCTCCTGAAGGGTACAAAAGGGAATCACTGCATGGATGCTCTCCCTTGCTGATATCAGCCACCAATCTTTTCACATTACAGCAATACATCAGCCAATGAGATCCTTTGACCAGCCCAACCTGCCTATCCAATCATCAGAGAAGTCTGAACCAAGACAAAGGCCGTCCAGTCATGACTCCCTTCCTCTCTTGCAAGCCGCCTCTATTCAATCAATCATATATAACTTCACATTTTGTTTTTGACCATTTCTGCTGACTTTTCTCGACCCTCTTCAAAACAGATATTTGACCCTAGATGCTTGTCCACTTCACGACTGCATTTCCCGAGGGACTGAGACAGCTGCATTACCAGAAATTGTGTACTTTCTATTCAGAAGTCAACAGATGTATCAACTTTGTTTACTTATGGAAACTATGCAGTACGTTAAGTATTGAACTCCATTCCCCAATCTATTGCATCTGCGCTATCAATTAACTCAAAGTTGAGTTATGCCTGGAAAACAAACACTCGAAATGGAAACATTTTCTGTCTTAAGGGGAAAGAGCAGGGGAATGGGACCAACTGTACAATTGTTTCAAGGAAATAGTATTTCTAGGGCAGTTCTTTACTTTTCAGGATGTTTATCTAGTTTGATTCCACTACAACACACCGCCGAGCTTTTGAGAATAAGGAGATACCCAAGAACCACACACAAGGTACACAGTAAAACAGATGGCCCAGTAGTTGGAAAAGGTAAGTGGCAGTTAGTCTGGAAGCAGGTTCAATAGCAACTTTTGAAAGGGAACTGGGTAAATGATTGAAGAGGAAAGAGCTGCAGAACTATGAGGAAAGGAGAGGGGATAATTGGATGGGTCTTTCAAAGAAGGATGGTTTTGGCAAGAAGAGCTGAATGACCTCTTTCTGTTCTGTATGGTTATATAAATCAATGAGTCATACCATTATTTTTGTATAACTATGAAAATTACAGAAATTGTTTCTTGCATAATTGAGCAGGCTAATTTAATGATTCAACACAACGCCTCTTCTTTTTAATACCCAAAAGTGTTATCACACTCAACTGAGTGACTTTCCCACCACCAAAATCACTGTGACTCTTTTTATTTATTGTGTTAAAGTTTTCCTCTCAAAACACCACCTGCAAAACACCCATATAGCCAATTCAATGCAAAGCCCATTAATGACAATGTGAACCATCAAAAGTGAAGGGGGGAGGATAGGGAGAGCAGGAAGAAGTGAAATCAAAATGGAGTTGGTTGGGGAAATAAAGCACTGTGTCCCCTACAATACCCACCTCTCTGGAAAGGCATCCCCCACCACACCTCCTAGCCTGAAGTTAAAATTATTTTCAGGGCTTGACAAGTCGCTAAACCCTGATCTTCATATTTAAAGGATGTTATGGGCTCTCTTGATGCCAGTTCACACCAACAGGGAAAAAATGGCAGACTCTGAAGACTCCAGGCAACTATAAGTCATCTAACTGATTTTCACTGCTCAGACAAGAATAGAATTTTCTTCGGTTTAGTTTTGTTTGATGCACTATCTTTTAGTTGTGTCCAGCCAATAAAGCCTCAGGTTGTCATCATTATTTATGGGTTCGGAAAGGTGACTGCATGACCGAGAGTGATAAACATCACCCAATGTGATTAGATCAAGAGAAGCACGGGGAGTTGTGGGGAAGTGGAGTTAAGTGAGATCTTGTGGGAGACCTGATAAACCTTAGAACTAGGGCTGAAGACAGGGCTTTAAACTTTAAGCTAAATTGTGTGTATGTGTGTTTGTGTATGTGTGTGTGTGGTGGGGGAGGTGCATGTGAGCTACATGGATAATTATTAAATGACATGTAAAAGGGAAGGTAAGATTGCAGATTAATGCTGGGTTTGATTGTGATCAGACAACTAAAAAGAAGGGATATATTGTGTGAATGTCATGTCGTACCAAGAAACCATAAAAGTGTAGGGAAACTCAATAATAGATCAAACTTAAAGGCTTTGTGTCTTAATACACTAAGAGTTCATAATAAGGTAGATGAATTGATAGTGCAAATTGAGGACAATCAAGATCACAGGGTCTTTAAAGGTGAAGAGTTCTCAGCAGAGGTCTTAAAGTCTCCAGAACAGTTGCTAGGACAGAGAATATGGAAAGAAACATCAGGCATAGCAGGTAAGGGGACAGTTATAAGAAAAAAAGTGTACAAAATTAAAAATCGTACAATACCAGGTTATAATCTGACTGGTTTATTTGGAAGCACTAGCTTTCAGAACGCTGCTCCTTCATCAGGTTGACAACCACCTGATGAAGGAGCAGCACTCTGAAAGCTAGTGCTTCCAAATAAACCTGTTGGACTATAACCTGATATTGTGTGATTTTTAACTTTGTACACCCCAGTCCAACACCGGCATCTCCAAGTCATGACTACCATCAAGAAATAGAGTGGGCAGTCAATACAGGACCAAGAGATTGTACTTAGCTGCACACAGTATATGAAACAAGGCAAATGAGCTGGTAGCACAGATTGAAAGCGGCGGGTATGATGTTATGGGCATTGCAGAGATACGGCTGTAAGAGGATCAGGGCTGGGAACTAAATGTTC
The DNA here is from genome assembly GCF_004010195.1 of Chiloscyllium plagiosum. Lineage (NCBI taxonomy): Eukaryota > Metazoa > Chordata > Chondrichthyes > Orectolobiformes > Hemiscylliidae > Chiloscyllium > Chiloscyllium plagiosum. The sequence continues at coordinate 21,585,224 of NC_057719.1, forward strand.
AAAGATATGCATCCTATTGAAAATACAGGCAGAAGGATGGTGGGGGATATCTTGTTAGTAAGAAATGAAACTAAATTGATAGCACAAAGTGATATTGAGTCAGAATGCATAGAATCTGTGTTGGGAAATTTGAGGAACTGAAAGGTATAGAAAAAACCCTGGTGGGACTTACATACCGGCTTCCCAATCAGTAGTCAGGAAGTGGGACAGAAGAGAAATCAGGAAATAGAAAGGATGTGCAAGAAAGCCTCTATTATTATAAATCATGTATGACTTCAATATGCAACTGGACTGGAGCCTGGATGAAGCCTTCGGACTGCATAGATTTTTCAGTTTGGGTTGAGTCCATTGATGAGCTAAGGTGCATAGTGGATTGAATGGGTAAGTACTTATTTTTCTTATATCTCTGTGAATAGATTTTGATTGAAGTTGAATGTTCAGTATTTCTGTAGGCCCCATACTGTCTATGCTGGGTAGCATGAGGTCTACTGAAACTATCTGTTAGGTTTGACTGTTTGTTCATCTGAAAGTGGAGGCATAAATTGGAATTCCAGGCTGAACAATGGTGCCAGACAGAAAGCATTCTGGTTCTGTGTATTTGCTGCAGCCTCAGCCAGGGGTTTTGTCCAGTAGTTTAGATATTGGAAAAGTCCAGGGTTATGTCCAGTATTTTAGATGATGGAGATTTTTGCTCAATCCTATAATTTTGAATTTAAAGCTAGAAAGAGGATTTAATGTTACAATATTATCAGACAGCAAACAAAAGTTGATGGAACTAAGCTTACAACTGACAGAAATTCATCTACAAGTTCACAATGCATTACACTTAACATTAAAGGTACGCTATTAGCAACTCTCCAACATAGGAGAGACCAATATAAGCAACTCTTGTGGCATATAATAATGTCCCTACCCTTGGACTTGTAAGGCATAAGTTCAAGATGTACCAGCTCCAGAGGTGTGTAAGAACATTCCTGAGCAGGATGATTAGAAAAATAATTAAATTAAGAAATATGAAATGTACTTCCCAACAAGAGTGTCTTAACTTGAACTGAAATATGCGTATTGATCTCAATATCATGTAAATGTGAAAGGGATTGAGCAAGGAACTTTTGTACAACTTTTGTACAGAAGCTTTTGTACAACTGGTAAAACTCAAATTGGAACCAAAGCCCAAATGCAGAATGGATGGAAAGTTGTGTCTATTTTCAGCTGCTGCCAAAACTCAAGAGATTTCAGATTCCAACTGTCAACAAACTTCAAGAAGAAAGGCAACCAAGGACGCAACAACTGAACAGTGTATTCCACTTGAGATAATTGAAGCACTTGCAACTAAATTGAGTCAAATTGCAACAATTAACACTGCAACAGATTGCAGTGAACAATTCGTTATGGTAAAACCAAGTCAGGTACTAGATGATAAGTAGGGTCAGGTAGGGTCAAGTTCAAATGGAATATCTTCGAAAGAAGAGTCCACAAAAACCATAATGGATATCACATTAAGTGAGAAGGAATCTTTAGGGAACACTGTTAGGAACTGAATAAATTGATTGCATCAACTGCCAAGGGTGAATGGGAAAGTCCAAACTGATCAATAATTTCAAGCAAAATGCCAATTTACTTTATCACAGATCTACAGGCAGATTGAGCTAAGATTAATGTTTAAGTCCCTTAGGTCAAACTACCACTGTTCATCACTTTCTCTGATGAGACAGCAGTCCTATGATCCTCTGTGAATGTGGCAACCTTAACTTTGCATAAAGCCAAATGTTCTACATGTATTAGGAAAGATCTGAAATGATTAAGAATAGGAAGAACCATGCAGTGTGTGTGTGTGTGTATGTGAGTGTGTGTGTGTGAGAGAGTGTGCGAGTGTGTGTGAATGTGTGTGTATGAGAGAGAGAGTATGTGCGAGTGTGTGTGTGTGTGTGTGTTGGTGAGTTAGGGAGTTGGGCTTGTAGAATAAAATCCCTACAGTGTAGAAACCTTTGGTCTGTTATGGACTAGGTCAGAGAGCACAAACCATTTTGAGCAGGTAACCCAGACCATAACTTTGCAATTTGTTTCTGTAAGTGTATAGTGAGAATTGCCCGGAGTAAGTTAGCTAGATTGACTACTAGGTTTTAAAACAGACAGAAATTTATTCACAAAATTACACAATGAAACACAAAGATCAAAATAAAGACCCCCTATAGAACTCAGTCTATCCAAACTAGACTTAATTATGCTGTTCCAAATATACACAACAGTCCCGGTAAGCAAACCCCCTTAAAATAAAGTTTAAAAATGGAACAGATGCGTGCAGAATGAAGTTAGAAGGGTAGAAAAAGAGAGAGAAGTTCCACACAGATGAACTCCTAACTAGTTCTGGACTGAACTGCTCAACTAGAGAGCTGACCGCTCTCCTTTCATTATACAGGTCACTTCTAAAACATGACCACTTTGGCCTGAAGTCTCATCTGTTTACATATAAACGAAAAGGCCTCTTAATATCCTTTAATATCTATACCAAACCAGTCTAATCAGAACCAGGTGTGGTATACAATCCCTCTGAGAAAAGCCAAGGACACAGTATCCTTGAGCAGAGGAAAAGCTTTTAGAAAAAAAGGGCCAGCTTTGTGACAGGCCCAAAAAGTCCACAATGACCCTTTGAAGAGTAACCCACCAGACCCATTCCCCTCCCCTATTATCTTATATTTATCCCTGACTGATGCACCCAACACTATGGGCAATTTAGCTTGGCTATTCACCTAACCTGCACATCTTTTGATTATTGGAGGAAACTGGAGTACCCAGAGGAAACCCACACAGACACAGGGAGAATGTACAAACTCTACACAGACAGTCACCCTAGGCTGGAATCAAACCAAGGTCCCTGGCGCTGTGAGGCAGCAGTGCTAACCACTGAGTCACCGTGCTGTCCCTGCTGCCCCACCGCTGCTCTCCTCTCTCGTCGAGGAAAAGAAAATAGAACCTGTTCTTATAATCTGTAAAAGTTGCAATAAACGACATCATTTTTGGGCCAAGACATGGTTATCCTTGTACACAGAAGTCTACGTAAGCCCCAAAAGAACCCACACCCTTAGATGATATGGATTGTAACTCAGACAACAGTCAATTATTGAAGGATAATTTAAATCATTGCTTAACATTTTTACTTAAGACTCTCAGAATAAGAGACGGTAACTGTTTCCCTTGCTCTACCACTCAGTCCATTTATCAAGCCAAATTAATCATTTCCTAATAGTTATATTTTGCCATGGTGATATATCAATAGTCCAATAATAGTGCTCCCTAATAACTCCCCTTTCATTGCTTCTGATGAATTATTTTAGTATTCAGGTTGCTGTAGTCTCCAGTGCAATGACAGGGTAGCAATCTTCTGTTAATGTAACCTTATTAACATTTTAAATTGCCATTTATCACAGTTCTGTGCAATGGAAATAACAGCATCTATCAGGGTGTCATGGTTTAGGACATCATTTGAGCTGCTTAATTAAATTATAACCTTGGTAGTTACTATAAAGCACCCATAACTTAAATACAATTTTGTACGAGACAGTAGATGTGGATTTTGTCAGTAAGTTAAAAAGGCAGTGTGATAGTTTATTAGAAAGAATGATTGAGAAGGTCGGAGTGGATTTGAGAACTCTGTAACTTCTCCATCACAAAAAAACACTTCCAATACCTTATCGGCCTTTGATGGGGTTCAATTAGCTTGTCAGTTAGTCTTGATACCAACAATGTGGGTTTAATTCTTGCACTATCTTATTTTATCAAGAAGGACTCTCATTCTCAACCTTTCCCTTAGCTGAAGTGTGGTGACTCTCAGATTAAATGACTGCCAATCATCTCTCTTTAATGAGAGAGTAGCCCAATGGTCCAGCAGGGTAAACACAATGACTGCAGATGCTGGAAACCAGAGTTTAGATTAGAGTGGTGCTGGAAAAGCACAGCAGTTCAGGCAGCATCCGAGGAGCAGTAAAATCGACGTTTCAGGCAAAAGCCCTTCATCAGGAATACAGGCACAGTGCCTGAAGGGTGGAGAGATAAATGAGAGGAGGGTGGGGGTGGGGAGAAAGTAGCATAGAGTACAATAGGTGAGTGGGGGAGGGAATGAAGGTGATAGGTCAGGGGGAGGGGGGAGTGGATAGGTGGAAAAGATAGGCAAATAGGACAAGTCATGGGGACAGTGCTGAGCTGGAAGTTTAGAACTAGGGTGAGGTGGGGGAAGGGGAAATGAGGAAACTGTTGAAGTCCACATTGATGCCCTGGGGTTGAAGTGGACAACAAATATGAAATCATAGTGGCAGTTTAACAACAATTATACACTCTAGGTACAGCCAATGCTATTGTTATATTCAGAAGAGTGCACCAACAAAATTTGTGCCAGATACAATTTGCTGTCCAGCTTTTCTGAAGCACTGGGCACTGGGTATGAATGTGCAGGAAATCCGGTTCCAAAGGGCAAACAGAACTGTAGAACAAAATACAAGAGACCAACAAAATGGTACAACACCACAAAATTACCAGCAAAGCAAGTGTTAAGAAAGCAAGTGCATCAATGAGGTTCAATGTCCAACCAAGCGAAGGCAAATTTCAGAAGGTGACCAAACTTTCCGTATGGTCACTTTCACAGACCATGTCATGTAAGGTGATAGAGCTTTCATACACTCTGAAAGATAGGGCAACATATATTAGACAGGGAGAAAGAGCTGGTGAAGAGCTTATGCTCAAAACATCAATTCTCCAGCTCCTCAGATGCTGCCTGATTGACTGTGCTTTTCCAGCACCACACTCTCAACACATATTAGATACTCAAATCAACTCAGGAGCTATTGATTATATATTATCACATTACATCATTGAAGGTATATTTCAGCAAATGTCACTCCATGGTACAGTCTATGAGGGACTGTTTCACAATATACAATGGATTGCCAATTCTTTGCATGGGTGGAATCACAATGCAGTACCAAGCTTATCTTGGCTTTCCAATCTTTTCTACCTGGCAAAAAGCAATTATACAGCTGTGGCTGGACTATCAGTATGCACATTATGTCACAATTCATTGAGATTTAAACCACAATCAACATAATATGGATGTGCTGGTATTGAACTGGGGTGGGCAAAGTTAAAAATCACAGAACACCAGGTTATAGTGCAACAGGTTTATTTGGAAATACTATCTTTAGGAGCACTGCTCCTACATCAGGTAGCTGTGGAGCAGGATCATAAGACACAGAATTTATAGCAAAAGATCTGTGTCATGCCATAAGACACAGAATTTATAGCAAAAGATCAGTGTCAAATCACAATGTGATTGAAAGAAGTTCTGGGATTTACATATTAATGATCCGAAACCTGCAACCCATTCTAAAAGATGAGAGACTTAACAGCAATCTAGGTCTGTTCAATATACTGTATCAGTTGCATGCGTGATGCTGTAATCTTGTCTTTTGATCCTGCTGCACAGCTACCTGATGAAAGAGCAGTGTTTCGAAAGCTAGTACTTCCATATAAACCTGTTGGAGTATAATGGTGTTATGTGATTTTTAATAATCAATATAGCAGAACAGGCCACATGTGGTATAATTAAGTCCATCAACAATCGACAAGAATATGACTTCAAAGTGAGATATAAGTAAGGTACCAGCTGATTATGTTTGATCAAATTAACAAAATAAAATAATACCAAGATATCATTCTTAATGTGCACATCAATGCTCTTCACTGTGAAATTGAGACATTTTCAAGGTTGATCTGTAAAACTTAACTGAGTCATTGAGAACAATTGGCAACTGTTGAAAATAAGCAATGGAACAGTTGTAAAAGAGTAGTCTCCAGTTCTGTCCTGACAGTTTCAGCAAATTACCTAAAAATGTAATTTTAGCCAGACAGAGACAAACTTGGGAGATCACTGTTTGGTCATTTTCAAGAGCAAACAATTCTGAACATGGAAAAGAAATACTAAGTTAATCCATGGGTACTGAACACAGGAGACACTAGCATATGGATTTGTGTTTTGGCCAGGGATGAATCAGGGTTTGTACTGTCTCCTGAATTAATGTGCACCATGTGAAATATTTGCCTCAGTAGTGGAGGCACAATGGAGCCTCTCTATCCACATGATTTTCAATCCACTCTTTTGAGGAAATTAGCAACAGACCTTTTCACAGTATCTGGGGAAGATTGCATCTCTATGATGGATTACTTCTTTAAATTTTGCATTCTTTGATTATTTAACAGTACAACAAACATAGGCATCCAGTGTAAATCACACCAAGACATTTACGATTATGGTAATTCCTTTTTTGAAGGTTTGAAAACTAGCTCACACCAATGCATGACACACCAATCATGCATGAAGTGTGTGGAAGGAAAATCCAGTGATGATTGTGCAGTGATAACAACTAGCACCAAGAGAACATTATCAAACAAATGCAACAGAGAACAATGGGTATTTCTCCACACGTGTACATGTTTACTAGATCAGGGCAATTTGTCAAACTTACAAGCAATAAGTTAAAGCTTGAAATATTAATCCGATAAACTCTGTTTTAGCTATTTGTACGACTATTGAGTTGACAGCATGTACAATCATATGACCACATCAATATTTGTTTGGGATAAGTTTTTACCTATATCAAAGAGGGATGTTGTATTTGGTCTCACAGTCAGAATTTATGTATTTCAGAATACATTTAATAGTTATGTTCATGTATCATCAGTGCATTGTATTGTGTAACCTGAAGGTCCAAAGATCTCATACTCCATCCTAACTTAGAACCTTTGAAGCATCATACTTTAAGGAGCATACTTCTCTGTTGTAATGCAACAGCTGAAAATTAGCCCAGTCACTAAAGTAACTGAGCAATGTACTATTTACGTATCACAAATCATTACAATAAATATATTGCATTCATGCCCAGATTCTAATGTTATGGGAGATAACATAAACATTATCACTTCACCCTGTTGGAGGCAAAATTGTTCCAATAAACCATTCATTAAGTTTTATTCCTTTGTTTCTGGTCTCAACTGCCTTCCTCACATAACCTTTTCTGACTATGCACTCAAAAACCAAAGCTTTGTTCCTTTACTAAACTCCCTTTACATTGCATCTGCTTCTTCTTTAAGATGCTCTTTGAACCTCACTTCTTTAGCCAGGTTTTTGGCCACCCATTTAGTGCTTCCTCTTTAGCTCAGTGTTCATTTTTTCAGCTCTAGAGCATCTTGTGCTTTATTTCTATATTGAAGTACTCTATAAATTCAGGCTAGTATTACAGTCCTAGTAGTGATAATGAGTATGGTGCTGGTAGTGATAACAATAGTGCTGCTATTGATAGTAGTTGAGTTTAAGAGATTGAAGAGTGTGGTGTTGGAAAAGCACAGCTAGTCAGGCAGCATCCAAGGAGCTGGAGAATTTTTGTTTCCAGCATATGCCCTCCATCCTATGCTCTTTGATTCTGATCTCCAGCATCTGCAGTCCTCACATTCTCTGAATTTAAGCGATTATGTGTAATGCTCAATCAGCCAGATAGACAAAAATCTTCCTTCCAGTTTCACAACATCCTGTGTTCCCAAGCTGTACGCCATCAATTTAATTGCATCAAAACCCACTTAGTAGTTTTCAGTAGCATGATAGATCTTAAATCATTACCAGGAGCTGTTTATTAAAAATAGGTTAATGAAGTGTGACACCAACTGTCCAGTGCGATAAGCTCGGTTTTCCTTCGTCAGATTTGAAAAAGGTGATCCTAAAGACATAAGGTTCTACCAAGTTGCTGAATGAATCATCTGAGAAACAGAGGTGGATTGATTATTTTGTGTAGCACTGATTCAAACAGCCCAGCATAACCTTATATTGATTTCCTGAAGGCTGATACTGCTACAAACTGTTCTATGCATGATATCATTGGAGGATGCCATGTGGACCACATAGGTAGCTTGACATGGCACCATTTGAAGAAATATTTTCCTCAAAAGCCTTTCCTATCTGCAGTACAGAGATAGAGTTCCTTCTTATAGACTCTTGAGCCCTAGACTACTATGCTGAAGGAATTTGTAGGCCAATCTAATCAAGAATTATATTGATATGGAGCATAGTTCCCAGGTTTCTTCTTCATACCTTCACATCTCAAATTGTTTTGAACTTTGTAACAAGGAAGTACAAGAGCAAGGCAACATAACTGTTTTTCTTAATTCATTGTTTACAATATTAAGAAGAATAATGACTTTTTCACCATCTTACTATGACGTATTGAGTCAAAAGGTGGGACTATCTCTGGACTTTAGCTTGATTCATGTTAATAAATTGGGATTCCATGATGTACATGGACCATTGATGACATTTTCATCCATCCCGGAGGGCAGCACTCACAACTGCCAAATGCCATTTAACCAAATGTAGCCACTGAGAAGCTACCAAAGTAGGGTAAAAGTATTTTAATTCATGGCAAAGCAGGAATGCTCCTTTATACCTGCAAATAAAGTCGTGGAGATTTCCAGCCTATCTACCCAAAGGCAAAATTTATGTTTACATCAAAACTGACTTCAAATGAAGTCCAGTTTTGAGTGAATCTCAGCTCATATGGCAGATGAAAGCCTGATGATTATAAATTTCTGAAGCAAGATTAGTTTGGTCAGTGTCAATCCATTTGGGTGTAAGGTGGCCCTAGAGTTTAAAAAAACTCTCCTCAGTTCAGTGCTAATTGACCATCTAAGAGAGGCTATAGTGTGGCAAATAGAAAGCTGTCATGCAGGCACAAAGCAGAAAACTGATCCCAGTTGCTTATGGACTGACACTGAGAGGGGTTAGATTTCATTGAGAAATCTCTCTCTAGTCCATTTTATTAACAAAAGGATATATGTGGAAGTCTCAGAGAAATGTTGTAAACGTAATGCTTCCAGGGTTTCACAGGGATCCCCTGTGGAAGTTACAGGGATACAGTCAAAACAATCAGTCTTGGAAGTTTGTACTCATGATCCAGTTTGCATTACAGTTTCAAAGTCACAACCCAATTGCTTCGCTCCAAGTTCGGTAATTGTTGTATAAGCCTGATGAAAGGTTATCAACCAGAAACCTTAACTCTTTGTTCTTCTAGAGATCCTGTTGACTATTTCCAACATTTCTTGTGCATATTTCAGAATTCCAACTCTTGTACAGTGGTGGACTGTTCAAGAAACTGCATCAAATGCCCCCTAATTTAGTAAAACAACATCATTGTTTGTGGGATGCATGTTATCCTAAATCATGTACTTTTCTTCTTCTGTGTGGTGAAAAGATTCCTAAAAGTGCATTGTTTTTCTTCTGGGCATTAATTTTATTTGTCGACTCGTGTTTTCGTAAGTGTTCCATTGTAGTTGAGGACTCAGCAACATTCCACACTTTGGAGTTGTTCCAGTGAAGAGATTCACCTTTTTGCTCAAAGCATGTCTTCTCTGACAGATAATCTAAGGTACAAAATCTAACAAAATAAAGTATAATCTAATCATGCCTGACAAAGTTATGAGAAGTATTTGATGAGGGAACAAGCAGCACAGATAAAGGGGAGGCAGCGGACATAATATATTTGGATTTTCAGAATGCATTTAATGAAGTACTACATCTGAGGCTACTTAATAAGAGCCCATGGTGTAGTATATTAGCATGGATAGAGGATTGGTTAACAAATAGAAGATAGAGAGTTGAGACATTTTCAGGATGGTAACCTGTAACTACTGATTTGCCACAAGGATCATTGCTTGGGTCTCAAATATCGACCATAAATATTTGTGAACTTGGTGAGGGACACGAATGAATTCTAGCCAAGTTTGCAGATGACACAAAAATAGGTGGGAAGTCAGTTGGTGAGGATGACACAAAAAGTGGGCAAAGGAAAGTAGGCAGATTAAACAAAACAGTAGGCAAAAACAGTATTTTTAAGGAAAGGTGAGCTGGCATTGAAAGCACTCCAGAGAAGGTTCATTCGGCTGATAACAGTTATGGAGGGAATGTCTTATCCAGACAAATAAGGTAGGTTGGGCCTGTAGAAGAATGAGAGGTGATGTTAAGATTCATGAGGGACTTGACAGGGTAGATACAAAAAGGTTTCCCCTGGTGGGAGATCTGAAGGCAAGAGGCCATAATCGCAGAATATAGGGTCGCACATTTAAAACAAAGATAAGGTGGAATTTCCTCTCTCATAGGGTAGTGAATCTATGGAATTTTTTACTGCACAGGGCTATTGAGATTGGCTCGGTAATGCAGAGAGAGATTGATTTTTAATCAATAAGACAATCTAAGATTATGAGGACATGCTAGGAAAGCAGAATTGACGATTATCAGCTCAGTCATGATCTCATTGAAATGGGGGAGAAGACTTGATGGGCAGACTGACCTCCTTCTGTTCCTGTGTCATTTGGTTTTATAGTCTATCTTGGATAGTCCTGCATATAAGAATGGGTGAGATTCTTATTAGTTCATCTCATTCTATTATATTACACAAAATCCTACTCTCAAGGGAATCACTGGACTGGAAATAATAGTAAAACAATTAATTCATTTTTGGCAACATGTTTCAAGTAGAAACCTTATATTATCAGTGTGTATTATCTCTTGCCTTTTATCCTTCCATATCTATTCCTTTTATCGAATAGACAAAAAAATGAGTTTGAGAATCATCATTGCCAAGTAAGGAGGGGGTTTTGCCAGCCTTCTTTTTCAAGTCCTCTTCATCAGTTGCAATTAAATCTTCCTATTTATTTTAAATATACTCTTATCGCAGTTCATTAAAAATGTGGTTTGTTAGGAACTGAATGAACAAGTTACCAATGTTTCTCCTGAGCTCTTTCAGCGATATGGGAGCTGCTGTCTTTGCCAGCATTTGTACCCATCTCTCATTGGTCAGGAGACAAAAAACGTTGCGATGGATTTTGAATGACACGTAGGCCAGGCAAGGTGAAGATGGCAGATTTCCTTTCATTAGTGAGCAAGCTGTGACAACAGTTGCATGGTAACCATTAGATTTGCCTTGAATTCCAGATTTTTAGCAAATACAAATTTACCATTGCTGTGGTTCTGTTCGCCGAGCTGGAAGTTTTTGTTGCAAACGTTTCGTCCCCTGGCTAGGCGACATCATCAGTGCTTGGGAGCCTCCTGCGAAGCGCTTCTTTGATGTTTCCTCCGATGTTTATAGTGGTCTGTCCCTGCCGCTTCCGGTTGTCAGTTTCAGCTGTCCGCTGTAGTGGTTGGTATATTGGGTCCAGGTCGATGTGTTTGTTGATGGAGTTTGTGGATGAATACCATGCCTCTAGGAATTCCCTGGTTGTTCTCTGTCTAGCTTGCCCTATGATAGTAGTGTTGTCCCAGTCGAATTCATGTTGCTTGTTGTCTGTGTGTGTGGCTACTAAGGATAGCTGGTCGTGTCATTTCGTGGCTAGTTGATGTTCATGTATGCGGATTGCAGTACACCAGAACTGCAAAAAGAAGAAGAGGAACACCTATACAAGGTATTCGCCAAAAACGGATACCCGCGCAACTTCATCAACAGATGCCTAAGAGAAAGACCATGGAAAGAGGACATACCACAACCAAAAGGACTAGCCACACTACCATACATCAGGAGCATCTCGGAACTGACAGCCCTGGCTAGGCGACATCATCAGTGGGACAACACTACTACCATTCGACTGGGACAACACTACTATCATAGGGCAAGCCAGACAGAGAACAGCCAGGGAATTCCTAGTGGCATGGCATTCATCCACAAACTCCATCAACAAACACATCGACCTGGACCCAATATACCAACCACTACAGCGGACAGCTGAAACTGACAACCGGAAGCGGCAGGGACAGACCATTATAAACACCGGAGAAAACATCAAAGAAGCGCTTCGCAGGAGGCTCCCAAGCACTGATGATGTCGCCTAGCCAGGGGACGAAACGTTTGCAACAAAAACTTCCAGCTCGGCGAACAGAACCACAGCAACGAGCACCCGAGCTACAAATCTTCGCACAAACTTTGAACAAATTTACCATTTTCTCTAGTAGGATTCAAACCCATGTCAGGGATCTAAATTACAAGCTCAGTGACTTTACTACTAAATGACTGTATACTGAGTGAAAAAAAGAAGAATTTTTATATCTATTAACCTTGAGGGAAACAAAATAAAACTGACCTAATGGTATAAAGGCCACAAAAAAACCTGAAAAAGTGGGAAGATATTTTTATCATTAAAAAATTGTGAAAAATCATTTAGAGAAGATTGGAAACCCAGTATGCAAGTGCAGAGATATTATATTACAGAGAAATAGCTTTTTAATAAAGCCTGAAACAGTAAATCATGAAATAATAAATGGTTAATATAATCTGAAACTTTACTGAATGATTCACTAATCAATACATCAAGAAGTGGTGGAGAAAATATATATAATTATTCCCGGTAGGTTCAATATGAGTGGACTGTACAGACCAGAAGATTAGATTTAATGGAAGCAACAGTTCCAATGCTAAGACTGAACCTGAGTACCTGAAACTGTATTATGTTCATTTTGTTTCTGATTGGGGATGATGCTATTAACAGACTTGGCATCAAAGAGACTTTTGAAGCTGCACAAAGCTATTGATAATTAATCCAATTTAAGAAAAAAACATTATTCTTGAACAGGCAACATTTAACAGAAGAGTTCACCATCCAGAAGAATCTGTTGACAATTTCATTCATTATCTCTACAGATTATTGAAAAGCCATGAGTGTGGAACCGAGATGTCAGGGACAGAACAAACAGAATTCTTGTTGCAATTTTAGATGAAATTTTGTTGGACTCATTGTCTTGTGAGAAATCGATTCAAATTGAACTGAAAGAAGAAAGCTACAAGACTGTCAAATGCTGAGAGGAAAAGACCAACACTACCACAAGAAGGCAACTAACTCTTAGCATTGTGAGATATGGAGACTCTGAAGAGGCACATGTTACAACACAATATCAGCACTATAAAAGCACATGTGGTTGCTAGAATTGACAGAATCCCAGCCATTTCTGATGAATACTACATTTGCAAATCTTCTAAGCTACTTCCACAGAATGTGTACAGGCAAAACAGTTTCAGAACAGTGGAAGTACTAGTGGTCGTACACATTGAGAATTCTACACTGCAGAACAGCCATTATCATTAGAAAAGATACATATTTTATGAGATTCAGTCTTTGGAGAAGGCTCCAAAGCCAATATATTCTTATAGGATAAAATGAAAACTTTGGATGTTGGAAATCTGAAATAAAAACAGAGGTTGCTGGAGAAACCCAGCAGGTCTGGCAGCATCTGTGGGGAGAAAACAGCTGACATTTTGACTCCAATGACTCTTCATCAGAACTAATAGCTCCTGGGAAAAGGTGATATTTATGCTGAAGACAGTGTCTGGGGGGAAAGGGTGAAGGAGAGATGAGAAGATAGTTGAAGATGGAGCCCAGAGAGAGAGATATATGAAAGGAATAGGCAGACAGGGATTGTTGATATTAAGTCAGTGCAGAAGAGAAACTGAATAAGTGATAACGAGAGCTAAGAGTAGGTGAGAATGAGTTGGATATGCTGAAAGCAACTCATGTCATGATAGCACCAGGGTTTGGGCTGGGTAGAAAACATGGCAGGATATAATCAGGCTCTAAAGTTCTCAATTTCTCTGCTGAATCTTCAAGGCTGCAGGGCCCCAAGATAAAGATTAGATCAGATTCCCTACAATGTGGAAACATGCCTTCAGCCCAAAAAGTCCACAGCAACCCTCCAAAGAGAAACCCACCCAATCTCATTTCCCTACGTTTACCCCTGACTAACACACCTAACACTATGGGCAATTTAACTTGGCCAATTCACCTAACTTGTGCATCTTTGTTCTGTGGCAGGAAACCCATGCAGACATGGGGAGAATGTGCAAACTCCACACAGACAGTCGCCCAAGGCTGGAATCAAACCCAAGTCCCTGGCACTGTGAGGCAGCAGTGCTAACCACTGAGCCATCGTGTCACCCTATTCTTCTTGGCTTGTACTGAGGTTTGTTGGAGGTCTGAGGCTGAAATTTTGGTGTGGCACATGGTGATGTGTTGACATGGCAGACAACTGAAACCTCAGGGTTCTTTTTACAGGCAAATTGTAAGTGTTTTGAAAAGAGGTCACCCAGTCTGCATTTCATCTACCTGATGTAGAGGAGATGTAGGTGATTCTTGCTCATTTCTTACTCAAAATATACTAGGGATAGAGTAAATTTAAATATTTACCACATATTCATCAATTAGCCAGCTTCTTTCCCATTGTTAGAGCAGGAATCAATTCTAGAAGGCTGAAACACTTATATACATTCCTCCACTTACCTCCATGATGTGCACAACTCCAGCTCTCTATTGCAAATTGCACTCAAGTGCTAAGTCAAGTTGGCAGTTTTACATGCTCCTAATACAAAAAGCCTTTAAGTCACTTAAAGAGGGTCAAGTCTCAGATAGTTTTGAAGTAAGCTGCTGATTCAGTGCAACCCTTGGAAAAGTTCTGCTGAACACTGGCAACCACTGAATTTAAACTTCTAGATTAATGCCAATTAAAAAATGATTTCAGGTTGTAGAAAATAAAATTGTAAAAATTAGCTTTTCTTACCCAACATGTAAGTCAAGAAGAAACTGGCCATTATAAACCTTCTCAATGCTGCAAAAAGGACTGACTCTTCCATTGAAAAGGTGATTGCTTGATCCAGAAATCCAGGCTAATATGGGAATAAAGCACTTAGTTCAACAGAGATCTCTCTTTCAGGAAACAAATTCAGAAGATTAAGTGTGCTTCAGCTGAGACAATGGAGAAAGATCAAAATCCTCCTTGAATAAGATTGAGAGATAAAATATCGTACATAAGAGAACTGATCTACAGGTCAAAAACAAGACCTGTAGTCTTCAAGCAAGATTCATCGAGCTGTACACAAGTGTGTTTTGAGAGAATTATGAAGTGCCTAGAGCACCTGAAGATGCAATGTTATTGGTTTAGGAGGAGGTTGGGTAATGTAACATAGAAATACGCAATTGTATGAAGTACTAACTTTGGGGAAGGAGTTTAGGAGGACATATTGCATAAGGTAATTATTCTGAAGCAGGGAGTATTCATGTTACTTTGGATCCACCCATTCTAATGATGACACATGTTCTGAGAATAAGGAGAAGGAATTCTACGGTAACTTTCAGAGAAAGTAGATGAATCTGTACTAGCTCCTTCAGACTCTCGAAATTGTACCTGACCAAATGTGGTTGCATTTATTGCAAGTGTGCAATAAACCTTTCTGAGGATAGTGCTTCTCCTGTAAATGTTCCACAGTGGTATATCATCTACCATTAAACAGTAGATAGGTCAAAGACAAAACAAAGTCAAAGGAGGATTGATTGCAGTAAACTATCCCAAAATATCCTTCTTCAGAACCATGTACTGATATAAGCAGTAAATATCACAAGGTATTGGGAGTGGTCATCTCGGGCAACACCATTCTGGACAACAACATTCATGAGTCTCGTAATTGGGATGTACCAGATTCCTCATTCAGAGAAGTCTTTCCTGTTTCTTAGTGAATGTGATTCATGGACTGTTCTAGAATGAAGAACAAAGAACAATACTGTGCAGGAACAAGCCCTTTAGCCCTCCAAGCCTGCACTATTCTGTTAGGTGATCCACCCCTGGTTAGAGCTGGAAACTGTTAGATGCAAAATGAATTAAATAAACTAAAGCACATGGTACTGGTGACTCACATGATGAATACTTCAACCAGAATGTGTTTTGCAACCTTCTCTTTTGATGGTGTGATGGCCTTGTCTTCATTCATCTATTCTGACCTGACATGCCAATTGCTTTTACCTCCTTCTCATTGATGTATCTCATGACATCAGTGGTTGATAGCAGCTTATTTCCTCACCCTTAGAACCTGTCTCCTGAGCTTAGAGATGAAAAATCCCAGGCTGCACGGTAACCCATTTCCAACCCACCATTGTATGAATTCCACAGAAACCAGCTTGAAGTGTGCGTCACCGGAGGTGAGCATTGCTTAACCCCAACTCCTTTGCTCAGCCCTTGTCCCCTTCCTTTCCTGCTGAACTGGGCTTTGAGCTTAGACTGTCTCTCTCGATCTATCTTCTGAAATGAAAAAGTGAAAAAAGTATTATTTGTTAGATCTGCTGCCTAGCACATCTTAAACTTATTAATGCATTTGCTTGCTTAATCACTTATCATTTGTTGCCCTGACATTCTTTTCAGCAAAAAGTTCATTGGTGTGTTCTTTATACATTAACAATTAAATAAAAATTGCACTTAATGTCGTGCCAAACAAGCAACTGTTGCTGAGTTCTTCCTGAAAGGGAATACAAGCCTCACAAGAAGTCGGTTTGCTCTTGGATTGTTGGCAAAGGGGATCATTTTTGTTCTAAAGAAATGCAAAATGTTAGAAAGGCTAATTGCATTTGGTGGCATCTGTGCAAGAAAAATTGTAAACCATATAAATTCATAAGTTGATAAGTCATAAGAACAGAATTAAGCCATTCAGCCCATTGAACATGCTCTGCCATTTGATTATGGCTGATATGCTCCTCACCCCCATTTTCATATCTTCTCTCCATATCCCTTCAACCCATTACCAATTAAAAATCTGTCTAACTCCTCCATTAACTTACTCACTGTCCTAGCTTCCACTGCATTTCAGAGTAGTGAATTCCACAGATTCACAACCCTTTGGAAAAAGTAGTTTCTCCTCAACTCTGTTTTAAATTTTCTCACCCTTATCCTAAGACTGTGACCTCTCATCCTAGAATGCCGCACAAGGGCAAGTATTCACTCCACATCCAGTTTATCCATACCTTTTATCATCGTGTATACCTCAATTTGATTTCCATTCATTCTTCTAAATTTCAAACAGTATAAACCTAAACTGTTGAATCTCTCTTCATCCTCAAACCTCTCATCTCTGGGATCAACCTAAAAAACCTCCTCTGAACTGTCTCCAATGCCACTCCATCTTTTTTTAAATATGGGGACCAAAACAGTGCACAATACTCCAGGTGCAGTCTCGCCAATGCCTTGTATAGTTGCAACAATACTTCATTGCCATTGGCCAACTGAGAGGCAAGCATGTTGCTGTGTGTCTGGAGTCATATGTAGGCCGGCCCAGGTAAGGATAGCAGTTCCTTCCCTAAAAGATACTACTGAACCAGATGAGTTCATCTGGCAATCGACAATGGTTCATAGTCATCAGCAGATTCTTACCTGCCATGGCAAGATTTGAACCCAGGTCACCAAAACATTATGTGAATCTCTGAATTAACAGTGCGGTGATAATACAACTAATCCATCACCTCCGCTAATGGACTTGAAGCGGTAACTCTGTTTTGATACTGTCTGTTCTGATTGGTAGTACCAGCTTTTACAGTTCATGTCTCAGATTTCCAAAATCTGTAATATTTTGTTCTTGAATGCTTAGCACTTATAACTGTCATTAGACATAATTTAAAATTATAGAAACAGTTGTCATTCAATGAAATCTGTAATTTTTATGTTCACAAAGCCAAAATCTTTTGGGTATTGCTGTCCAGATTTTGTCTCGGGGTAGGTTCAAAGGAGCAGAAACAGATACATAATATGAATGACCAAGTTGTTAATTTTCTGCCAAAGGTCACACTGCTTGGAGTTTTTAGGTCACATTACTTGCAGGTTTTTTTTAGGCCTCCACAGAGTTCCAGGGAGGTGGAAGAGAGGATTGGCAAAATTATTCCGGGTAGGAGTGAAAGGAACACGGTGATCATTATGGAGGACTTTAACTTCCCCAACATTGACTGGAAATGCTATAAATCTAGTACATCGGATGGATCAGTTTTTGTCCAATGTGTACAGGAGGGTTTCCTGACATAGTATGTCGAAGGCCGAGAAGAGGGGAGGCCACATTGGATCTGGTGCTTTGTAATGTACCAGGCCAGGTGTTTGATTTAGTTGCAGGGAAGCACTTTGGAGAGAGTGACCATAATTCAGTTATGTTTATTTTAGCGATGGAAAGGGATAGGTACATGCCATTGGTCAAGAGTTATCAATGGGGCAAAGGCAATTATAATGCGATTAGGAAGGAATAAGGATGCATAGAATGGGGTAGCAAAATGCAGGGGATGCAGGCAATGGAAATGTGGAGCAGGTTTAAGGAACAGATATTGCGTGTCCTTGATAGGTATGTCCCTGTCAGGCAGGGAGGAAGTGATAACATAGGGGAATCGGGGGTTACTACCAAAATTGCATCTCTTGATAAGTGGAAGAAGGAGGCTTATGTGTTGATGAGGCAGGATGGTTCAGATGAGGCGATGGAGAGTTACAGATCAGCTGGGAAGAATTTAAAGAGAGAATTAAGAAGCGCAAAGGTAGGACACAAACAGTCTTTAGCAAATAGAATAAAGGAGAACCCTAAAGCTTTCTATAGGTATATGAGGAATAAAAGGATGACTAGAGTAGCAATAGGACCAGTCAAAAACAGAAGTGGGAAGTTGAGTGTGGACACTGTGGAGATCAGAGAGGTGCTAAATGAACATTTCTCATCAGTTTTCACTCAGGAAAAGGAGAATATTGTAGAGGAGAAGAATGAGATACGAGATATTAGACTAGAAAGAATTGCAGTTAATTACGAAGAGGTGTTATCAATTCTAGAAGGAGTGAAAGTAGACAAGTTCCCTGGACCGGATGGGATTTATCCCAGAATTCTCTGGGAAGCTAGGGAGGAGATTGCGGAGACTTTAGCTTTGATATTAGAGTTGTCACTATCTACAGGTTTAGTACCAGAGGACTGGAGGATTGCAAATGTTACGCTCTTGTTCAAAAAAGGCAGTAGAGATGACCCAGGTAATTATAGACCAGTGAGCCTTACCTCTGTTGTAGGAAAGGTTTTGGAAAGGATTATAAGTGATAAGATTTATAATAATCTAACAAGCAACAATTTGATATTGTTAACATGGTTTCGTCAAGGGCAAGTCGTGTCTCACAAACCTCATTGAGTTTTTTGAGAAGGTGACCAAGCATGTAGATGAGGGTAAGGCAGTTGACATGGCATACATGGACTTCAGTAAAGCCTTTGATAAAGTTCCACATAGTAGGCTGTTTGAGAAAATGCAGAGGCATGGAATTGAGGGTGTTTTCGCAGTTTAGATTAGAAACTGGCTTTCTAAAAGAAGGCAGCGAATGGTGGTTGATGGAAAATATTCAGCCTGGAGTCCGGTTACATGTGGTGTACCACATGGATCTGTTTTGGGACCACTGCTGTTTGTCATGTTTATAAATGACTTAGATGCAGGAATAGGTGGATGGATTAGTTAACTTGCAGATGACACTAAAGTCAGTGGAGTAGTGGACAGTTTGCAAAATGTTACAGGTTGCAGGGGGACTTGGATAAACTGCAGAATTGGGCTGAGACGTGGCAAATGGAGATCAATGCAGCTAAATGTGAGGTGATTCACTTTAGGAAGAATAACAGGAAGGCAGAGTACTGAGTCAATGGGAAGATTTTTGGTAGTATGGATGTGCAGAGGGATCTTGGAGTCCATGTACATAGATCCCTGGAAGTTGCCACCCAGGTTGATAGTGCTGTTAAGAAGGCATACGGTGTGTTAAGCTTTACTGGTAGAGGGATTGGGTTCTGGAGTCACAATATCATGCTACAACTAAACAAAACACTAGTGCGGCAGCACTTGGAATATTGTACAGTTCTGATTGCCATATTTCGGGAAGGACGTGGAAGCATTGGAAAAGGTACAGAGGATATATACCAGGATGTTGCCTGGTCTGGAGGGAAGATCTTATGAGGAAAGGCTGAGAGACTTGGGTCTGTTCTCATTGGAAAGAAGAAGGCAAAGAAGGGATTTGATAGAGACATACAAGGTGATCAGAGGATTAGATAGGGTAGACAGTGAAAGTCTTTTTCCGAGGATGATGATGTCAGCTTGTACAAGGGGGTATAACTACAAATTGAGGGGTGATAGATTTAAGACAGATGTCAGAAGCAGCTCTTTACTCAGAGAGTGGTAAGGGCGTGGAATGCCCTACCTGCCAATGTAGTCAACTCAGCCACATTAGGGAGATTTATACAATCCTTGGATAAGCACATGGATGATGATGGAATAGTGTAGGGGGACGAGCTGAGAATAGTTTACAGGTTGACGCAACATTGAGGGCCGAAGGGCCTGTTCTGCACTCTATTGTTCTATGTTCTATGTTCTGAAGCCTTGATTGTAAAGTATATCAAACTGAAACCTGACCTTTTGATGAGGCATCAAAAATAGAGACGTAGAGTAGAAAATCCAAGAAATGTTGCTCCGCTTGACGCCTTTGTGATTACGGTTCCACTGCTAGCATTTGAAAGCTTGGTAGAAGATAAGGTCCCTGAAAAGAACAAGAGCATATTGACCCATGATTTCTCTCCTTTGCCCTTTATTACAGGGCAGGACTGATCAGGAGTTAGATTCTCAATCAACAACTTTACATGACAACACTGGCTGAAGAGCTTATGCTCAAAATGGCTCCTGCTCCTGCTCCTCAGATACTCCTTGATCTGCTGTGCTTTTCCAGCACCACACTCTTGACTCTGAACAACAGTTTAGCTATAACGATACAGCCTTATAAAGCATGGGCCTAATAAAATGGACATGCCTCGCGCTCTAGTGTTGTGTTGGTTACCTGTTCAAAATATCCATATGAGCAAAAATTGGTTCCTCACAAAAATTTAAAGTCAGCTACTTTATGCCCTCATTTAACTCTCCTATTGCTCAAGAAGTGCTGGATGCACCACGGTACTGAAGAGCAATTCATAACAGAACTTCTGTTCAGACATAGAAAGTCTGTTCCGGGCATGCAGGCAGATTTTTATAGGGTTGGGTAAGGGAAGAAGGACCAGGCAAGGTTGCCAGTTTCTCCTTAAAACTCCATCTTCCACATGAGACCTTTGTCTAACAGGTGATAACATCTGCTACCAGAAGATGCTTGACATCCCCTGAGTGGTTGACAGGCCTCAGTTTAACATCACATCAGAAAGACAGTACTTCCAGCTGAGCGGCTCTCCTTCAGTGATGTGCTGAAGTACCAGCTGAGTTTATGATTCCAAAACATTCAAATCGAGGCTGAATTTATAGCTGGCCATCTCAGAAGTGAGAGTGCTGCTATTCAGGCAAGGTTGGCACTTAGTGAAGTCTAAACAAAATTTCTTTATTGGACCCAGTTTGGCAATACTGCAATTGGCTTGGTTGTAGTAATATTGTAAAGCTTTTAATTTTCATATCCTGGCTTCCTTGTCCTCAGCTGTATGCACGGTCATGAATGTCATTGTTATTAGTCTGAGTTGCTGTTAAAACTTGTATATTTCCGTTTCCATGCATACTCCTCCTTTGAGTGAAAACATTATATTTTGCTGTAGCTTTTAAACCAAACATCCTCCTAATCTAGGAATCCCCACTGCCATACATCCCTAACCAGTGGTCTGGTGAATTAATGAACATGATCCCTTTCATTGGTTATCATTATAGATTGATTGGGAAACAGCGTTCAAACTGCTTGAAGACAGAAACACATAGCTACAGTCTCTGCCACCCATCTGCTCTTCGAGTAATAATTATTCCACATTTAATTTGAAGCCATTTTTATCTCTAATACTTGGTGTCAGGATCACAAAATTGGTGTTTGTATTAGAAATCATTAAGGATAGCCTTTAGGAAGTGGCAGAGAAAGAAATTTGCTGATAACTGCTCAATAGTCCACTTTTAGATTGATGAGCACGGAGGTGAGGTATTTTTGGTGGTGCTAGTGTTTGTAAGTAGGAGTGTGGAGGGGGTATCTTATATGGGGATGAAGAAAGTTGCAGCATACTTTTAAAAACTTGCTTTCTCAAATGGGTAAAAGGTGGTGCTTGTATGGAATGAGCTGCCAGAGGAAGTGGTGGAGGCTTGTACAATTGCAACATTTAAAAGGCATCTGGATGGGTATATGTATGGGAAGGGTTTAGAGTGATATGGGTCAAGTGCTGGCAAATGAGACTAGATTAGTTTAGGATATCTAGTCGACATGGACAAGTTGGACCAAAGAGTCTGTTTCCATGCTGTCCACCTCTATGACTCTATGGCCCACAGTAGTTGAAAATCTCGGGGCAAGGTGCATGGTGCTTATTAAACAATTTTTGAATGGGAATGTTAGTTGGCAGGCCTATTTCTGGTAACAGGCTGAATGGAGTTTTATGTCAGTTAGGGCAACAACAATTTCTATTGATACATTGCCTTTAGAGCAGAGGTCCCTGAGGCATGACTAGCCTGAAGTGAACATTTTGTCTACAACTTGATCTCAGCAGTTCCTTGATGGCTGGGAACACTCTTAGAGAATTCAGACACCATTCAGTTTACATGCATGCAAATACTAAAGAGGACAAAATGCTGAGTCCATCTTGTCATTCAATTATCTTCCAGAGAATTGTGCCCTACAACACTTTAGATTTAAAAGGATGATTTTTGCAGCTCCTCTACCTGCGTATTTGAAAGCAGTGGAGCATTTAAAATAAAGCACATATCCAACCCGTTAACTTTGCAACCACCCATCTTTGACTTGAACTCCATATTAAGAGGGGATAGTAAGATATTATCCAATCCAGCTGTCCTTATGCTCATTAAAGCCTTTAAGTGGACAATTAATTACCACATTCAGGTCCTAATTTGCATGTTTTGAAAATGCTGGACTATTTCTGACAGCGTGGGTTACTGTCGACAAGGGAAGAGAGGAGACCATTTTGAGGGAGACACTTGTGTTCCTTTGGGGAAAGGTTTTTTGTGCCGACCTACCTGGATTGTAAAATACAATGCTCCTCACTCCACTCCCCCCATCACCATCATCACTTGCCTCCTCAATCTGGTCTCCAACCCTTGCCTGACCCCTGCAGACGGAGCGCAGCGTAAATACACCTGGTCACGGGCAGACAGGTCTATCCGCTCAAGGATAGATTACCTGTTTGTGTCCTGAACGCTCTCAGTCAGATCCACGAATGTCAAGCCGGTGTTCTTCTCTGACCACTGCCTCCTGCTGGCCAACTGTCACCTACAGGACGAGCAGCAGGCTGGTAAGGGAACGTGGAAGCTGAACACAAAGCTGTTGATCCCGGGAAACATTGAGGAACTCAAGAGAGACTACGTAGGTTTGAGAACCGTGAAGCCCCTCTTTGAATCCTCAGCAGACTGGTGGGAAACAGTAAAAGGGAACATTATGAGGTTCTTCATCCTCAAAGGTGTTCAGGAGGCGAGAGAGAGGTGGAAAAAACTGTCCCAACTCCAGGAAAGTATGCAGAACCTGCTCCTGCTGCAGACGATGGGGGTCGATGTCATGAAGGACCTCAAGGAGGTGAAGGGCCAGCAAGCCACGCTCTTTGCCTCGGAAGCCTCCAAAATAATCTTCTGATCCAGGGTCTGCTCCGTGGAGCAGGACGAGACGTGCTCATGTTTCTTCTTCCAGAAGGTGCACAAAGAGAGCTCCGTGCTCAGCAGCCTGAAGGAAGAAGACGGTTAGCTAACGTCATCTCAGGCTGACGTCATGAGAATCAGCAAATCCTTCTATGCCAGTCTATTTGACGTGAAGCCAACCGACAGCGTGGCCTCCCAGTCATTCCTGTCCTCTATCACGGAGGTCTTAGACAACAGAACATGGGAGAGGCTGGACCAGCCGCTATCTCTGAATGAGCTGACCAAGGCTCTCGATTCCTTCGAAAAGAATAAAACTCCCAGAAGCGACGGCTTACCGGTCGAGCTCTATTCTGCTCTATGGGACTTGATCGACCAGGACTTGCTAGAGGTATATGTCAGTATGCTTCGGGCAGGTACCATGAGTGAATCCATGAGGAAAGGCATCATCACCCTCATCTACAAGTGGAAGGGGGAGAGGGAGGAAATCAGAAATTGGAGACCAATCTCACTATTGAATGCGGATTACAAAATCTTGGCAAAGGTCATCGCCAACGGGGTCAGGTCTGCTCTGGGGTCGGTGATTCATCCTGACCAAACCTGTGCTGTATCGGATGGGAAGATTGCTGAGAGTCTCGCACTCTTCAGGGGATATGACTGCCTACGTGCGGGACAGAGGGTTGGACATCTGCCTCATCAGCCTGGACCAGGAGAAAGCCTTTGACAGGATATCACACAGGTATATGAGAGATGTTCTCTCCAAAATGGGCTCTGGGGAGGGAATCTGCAATTAGATCAGACTGCTCTACACCAACATTGTCAGTGCAGTCTCAATCGATGAGTGGGAATCAGATAGCTTCCCAGTCAGATCTGGAGTCAGGCAAGGCTTCCCTCTCTCTCCTGCCTTGTTTGTGTGCTGCATAGAGCCATTTGCTGAGTCCATCAGGAAGGATGCGAGCCCGAGACGGGTGACTATTCCTGGCAGCGGGGGCCTGCAGGTTTAGGCCTCCCTCTACATGGATGACGTCGCCGTTTTCTGCTCGGATCCGCTGTCCGTGCACAGACTCATGTGCATATGTGGTAAAAACAATGACTGCAGATGCTGGAAACCAGATTCTGGATTAGTGGTGCTGGAAGAGCACAGCAATTCAGGCAGCATCCGAGGACAGGCAAAATCGACGTTTCGGGCAAAAGCCCTTCATCAGGAATAAAGGCAGAGAGCCTGAAACATGGAGAGATAAGCTAGAGGAGGGTGGGAGTGGGGA
>NC_057719.1:21611391-21618435 GCF_004010195.1 Chiloscyllium plagiosum
GAGTTCCTGGACTAGGTGGGATAGGACAGTGTCGAGGTAGGTAGGGGTGAGTTCAGTGGGGCAGGAGCATGCTGAGACAATGGGTCGGCCAGGGTGGTCAGGCTTGTGGATCTTGGGAAGGAGGTAGAACCGGGCAGTGCGGACTATGACGTTGGAAGCTGTGGGTTGGGAAATCTCCTGAGGTGATGAGGTTGTGACCAGTTCGAATAGGCCTCAGGCGCCAAGGTAAACTGAGGCAAGAGCGAGGCCATGCTCTTTGGGAACTGGGCCGAACAATCCTCGATCCCCTTCACTGTCAGGACTGACTACTTGAATGTGCTGTGTATTTGTTATGGGGGGGGGCGTGCGCCAAGTCTTGGGAGGAGTGTATCAGCAAAGTGAGGCAGAAACTGGGTTTTTTTCTCCATCACGGGAAAAAACCTGGTCAGGAGGTGTGAGGCACTGTCATTGCTGTTATATGTGGCACAGGTCTGGCCTATTCCCAGAACCTGTGCCGCTGCAGTCACCTGGACCATCTTCCAGTTTATGTGGAGATCAAAGACGGACCAGTTCCGAAGGGACTTGATATATAAAGATCTGGGCAATGGGGGAAAAAACACACCCAATGCCACCCTCACCCTGATGGCCACCTTTGTGTGTGGCTGCATCAAGCTGTGTGTGGATCCCCGGTACGCAAACACCAAGTGTCACTACGTACTGAGATCCTACTTGTCCCTGGTGTTGCGAAGGATGGGCCTGGCCTCGCTGCGGCGAAACGCTCCAAGTAGTTGGACTGTACCGTATCACCTGTCCTTCATGGAGAAGTTTATGAAGAAAAACACCTTTGATCACAAGTCCATCAGGAAGTGGTCAGCATGTAGTGTCCTTCGGGAAAAGGAGAGGGATTCTATCGAGCAGTTCCCTGAGCAGACTGTCAAAGCCATTGGCAGAATGCCTAATCGCCAGAACTTTCCAACAAGCACCAAGACATGGCTTGGCTGGTGGTGAGAATGGCTCTGCCTGTGAGATCCTTTATGCACGTTGGACTCTCAGCCGCACCGCACGCTGCCCTCGAAGCGGCTGCGGGGGGGACAAGACTGTCACACACCTCCTTCTGGAATGTGCCAATGCAGAAGAAGTCTGGCGAGGAATGCAGTGGTGTTTGTCGAGGTTCGTCCCGAGCAGCGCCGTAACGTGGGACTCCGTGCTCTATGGCCTGTTCCCTGGGACGCACACCGAGACGAACATCAACTGTGCCTGGAGGATCATCAACTCGGTGAAGGACGCTCTCTGGGTGGTCCGAAACCTGCTGATCTTCCAGCTGAAGGAGTTGACCCCGACTGAGTGTTGCAGACTGGCACATTCCAAGGTCCAGGACTACGTGCTGAGGGACGCGCTGAAGCTTGGGGCAGCTGCCGCCAAGACGCGGTGGGGAAAGACCACCGTGTAACGTCTGCCTGCCTAAAGAAGAACAGGAGGCCCACCCAGTCATTTGGGCTCCACTGACACCTCAGCAGAAGAGCTGGATAGTCAATGTACAGACTTGTATATAGGAAAAATAAATTTCGATGTTTGTATGTAAAGCAATGTAATGTGTGCACAAGAATGGCATGACCAATTGTGTAGAGATCCAAATAATTTCATGAATAAAGTATATTTTTGAAATAAAATTTTAAAATATTACCTGGATTTATCTTCAGATCTTTCTCCTTCCTGTGGGCTGCTTGCAGTTTCAACAGTGTTCATTTCTATCATTTGGGGCATTACAGAGCTGTCATCATTGGCCAAACAGATTGGTTGGCAGTTCTCGAGGACCGAACTTCTTGTCATTGATGGGCTGACATCCATCTCTCAGATAATTATTATAATTAATAATTTTCTGGCCTACAATCTAAGAGAGTATAGAAAGGAGTGTTGATAATCATTCCTCTATACCTGTCACCCAAGTGAGGTTATTGCTTTGCTTTTGTCCCAGTTTTGCCTCTGACCATGTCAGGCCTGTGCATGAAATTGATTGGCCTAGTTAAGAAAATGACTCCAAATTGTTATTTAGCCACACATAAATTCTGCATTAAAATTGCCCAATGACTAAAACAACTGTGTTAATTAAACAATAAACACAGGATCCTTCAGTTTTATGAAGCTTTAAACTGCCTAAGTCCTTGCTCTTTTATTGGTGGAAGGGAGCCATTCAGTGCCAAGACCACACTGGGATTCCCACGTTTACAATGATTGTACCATCTCTGCAAGATTTTTAATTGAATAGACAGTATGACAATGACTTAGATGTACTTTACAGAAGAAAATTAATCAGATATAATGTATTTCCACCTATAGACTGGCAATGATATGCAGCGTGTCACTGTGTAGTGCTCCGCTTTACTGTGGCTTCATACATTTGTTTACTGGTAAAACTTTTACAACCACCTTGGCAAATGAGTTTGTACCATTGTGATTCACTACCACAATTAGCTGAATCATGAATGTTGCATTATTAAAAAGTGCTTCAGTTTCAGACCACAAGACATTCAATCACAGTGCAAAGAGCTTTACTAATCACCAATGACCATGGTGTGCTTTTGTCCTTTTCAGCTGTGTAAGTGTACTTGTGTGGCGGAAAGTGCTGAAAGACCCTCTTCTGCCTATCCACTTCTGTTCTCCTTTCGGCATAAAGCCAGCCTTCACAGTTGAAAGGTTTAAAGGAAGATTGCCTTCTGAAAAAGTGCCCAATGGACTTTATAAATCATTGCACCAACATACAATACAAAAAAAAATCTATATTCTTCACCACGGTGAGGGCTTGTCAGCGAAGTTTGGGCAAGGAAAGAGTAATAATCATATTTTGAATTCTTTGCTTAGCTTTATTGTTGATGAAAATTAATTGGAAACTCAGTAACTAATACTTGTGCATTATTCCACACAGAGAGAAGTGGGAATTAATAAAGCCCACTTTAGAGCCTAGGAATTGGTAATTTAATATCAGCAGGTAAATGCTCAATAAATTTGTATAATATTCTTTTGTCTAACAGTTTAGCAGCTGTATTAAAGCTGAAGATTGTTTATATTATTTATTCTTGGAATGTGGGTGGCACTGGCTAGTCCAGCATTTATTGCTCATCCCTAGTTAGTCTTGAGGAGATGAACAAAGTTAAAAGTCACATGACACCAGGTTATAGTCCAACAGGTTTATTTGGAAGTACAAGCTTTTGGAGCACTGCTTCTTCATCAGGTAGCTCGTGGAGTAGGATCATAAGATACAGAATTTATAACAAAAGATCATAGTGTCACACACTGATGCTATATATTAAACAAACCTAGATTGCTGTTAAGTCTAGGAGAAAGTGAAGACTGCAGATGCCGGAGATCAGAGTCGAGAGTGTAGTGCTGGAAAAGTACTGCAGGTCAGACAGCATCTGCAGAGCAGGAGAATCAATGTTTCGGGCTTAAGCCTATCATCTTTTAGAATATTAAAGATCACACAACACCAGGGTATAGTCCAACAGGTTTATTTGGAAGTACAAGCTCCTTTATCAGGTAGCTAGTGGAGTAGGACTTGAAATAACTTCTGGGATTTACATATTATTGAACTGAAACCTGCAAACCATTTCTAAAAGGTGAAAGACTTAAAAGCAGTCTAGGTTTGTTCAATTTATGACATCAGCATATGACGCTATGATCTTTTGCTATAAATTCTGTGTCCTATGATCCTACCCCACCAGTTAACTGATGAAGGAGTAGCACTCCAGTAGCTTGTACTTTCAAAAAAACCTGTTGGACTTTCATCTGGTGTCATATGATTTTTAACCTGGTCTACCCCAGTCCAACACTGGCACCTCCACATCTTGAGAAGATGTTGGTGAACTGCCTTCTTGCACTGATCCAGTCCATGTGCTGTAGAGGGACCCGCAATGCTGTCAGGAAGGGAATTCTGGGATTTTGACCCAATAACACTGAAAGAATAGCTATATGCTCCCAAGGCAGGATAGTGAGTAAATGGGAAGGGAACTTGCAGGTAGTGTTGCTGTTGTTATCCTTTGAGATGGGGGTGGATGTGGATTTGGAAGCTGGTCTTTAATAATCCTTGCTGAATTTCTGCAGTACATTTTGTGTTAGGTAGATAGTGGAGGTAGGGGATGTTAGTGGATGTGGTACCAATCAAGCAGGCTGCTTTGCCCTAGTGCTGACAAACTTCTTGAATCTTGTTGGATCTATATTCATTTAAGTGGGGAGTATTCCATCATATTCCTGACTGGTAACTTGTAGACGGTGGACAGGGTTTGAGGAATCAGGAGGTGAGTTACTCACTGCAGGATTCCTAAGCTCTGAATTGCTCTTGTATGACTGATCCAGTCAGTTTCAGGTCAATGATAATCTATAGGATGTTGATGGTGGGGGAGCTGTCCAGTGATGATAAAGCCATTGAATGTCATGAGACGACGGTTAGATTCTCTCTTTTCGGAGATGGTCATTGTCTGGTATTTTGGGGATGATTATTAGTTGCCACTTTTCAGTCCAAGCTGGATATTGTTCAGATCTTGTTGCATTTTGACATGCACTGCTTCAATATCTGAGGAATCATGAATGGTGCTGAGCATTGTGCAATCATCAGCGAACATCCCCTCTTCTGACAGTATGAGGGCAGGTAATTGATGAAGCAGCTGAAGGTAGTTGGGCCTAGGACTCAACGCTGAGGAACTTCTGTAGTGATGACCTGGAGCTGAGATGACAAATAGCACAATCATCTTCATATGTGACAAGTGTGACTCCAACCAGAGGAATGTTTTCCTCTGATTCTCATTGACTCCAGTTTTGCGAGGACTCCTTGATACCACACTCAGTCGAATGTAGCCTTGATATCAGGGGCAGACACTGTCACCTCACTTGAATCATTGAAATATAGTCGTAGTTTTCCATCTTGTCAGATGATGGTGACAAACAAGTTACCTGGTGTAGCGCAAGAACCACACACTGGAATGGCTATCCTCTCCCCATGAGCTGGGACAGTATAAATCCAGTCTCTGTTTTGTCTGCACCTTATTCTCAGCAGCTGAACATTTCATTTGCCTCTTCCTATGTCTGTACAAACAGTTAGTATCCAGAAATCACGGCAGTCAGTGTGCGTGTCTCACTATTGTCAGGGCCAACATTTGTCACCTCCATATCTCACTTGCAGATGTTTGTGGCAGTTATATGGATGCCCAGGAGCTTGTGACCCAGCCAGTACAGAAAGTCTAGATGTATGGCCATGGTCGATCAGATGAATTGTGGCCAAGTGCAGATGCTGTTGGTTTAGCAATGAGTAGATATGAATGTAATTAGCACATCGAGGATACCTGAATTGGTCTATTTAAGCAAAATGGTGGGAAAAATATGACGCCTGAATATCTAAATCTTTCACAACTGAGAGAATAAATTGTTATTTTGCGCTTTTAAGATTAGCAGCAGGAACATAAACCCCGATCCACGTTATTAACTGAGGCATGACCAGTATGGGATAAGCTATCTACTGAGACATTATATTCCCAATGGGCAGAATTAAGTATTACAAAATTAGGAGCATAGGAATAGGAGTTCAGCCCTCGAGCCTGCTCCACCATTTAATTGAGACCATGGCTAATCTATCACCTAACTCCATAATAACCAGCATTTAGCTCAATCCCTTAATAGGGTTATTACAGTTACATTTCACAAAGAGACTTCAGAAGTAAAAAAAGGCAAATAATTAATGGCAGGCAATATAATAGTGGTAACTCTCTCTAAAGTGATAGATGCATCATTAAGAGATTACGAAGGTGTCTGAGTAGTGAAGTAGGTTAGAAGTCTGAGTTTTCACATTATGACCTGGATTTGAGTCACTTCAGATTAATAGGATAAAACTCACCACTCTCCAGAGGCTAAAGCAACCTGAAGATGACAGGACTTGGATCGTCTCAATTCTGAGACAGTCCCTAGTGGGAGCTTGATGACAGTATGAATTGCTGCAAAGTCATCTGTCTGGCTCAGACAGCTTAGAAGAGTATTTGGTCTGAGAAAAAGATTTTCATACCAGTGCAGATGTGGGTGTTGTTCTAAGGATGAGACTAAGGCACGATATGCAGATTTTGAAGATCCATTCTAAACCTGGGTTTGTTTGCAAATACTCGGTACCACAAGCTGAAGATGTTTGACTTTAGCACTGTTATCATGTACTATTATACACAGGGAAATGAAAGCAAATGGGATACGTGGGCAGCAATAGTGACACAATCGCCTTCTGTGTGATAAGGGACCAGAACTAATCTTAGAAAATGGATAGAAGCTCAGTTTCACTCAGATGATAAACAGAAATAGAACAGAAAATTGCACTGCGCTTGTCAGGGGAGTTGTGTTTGTTTAGGTCAGTTATATGAAAGTTTTTGTGCTTATGAGGAGACAAACATAAAATCAGTTGATGGCAATTCAGCATTTTATTTTCCACCTATCCTGGAGTTCACCCCTGGTTCCCCTTCCTCACAAGAAGACAGGGTGTTAGCTGTAGGCATCCAGATGGAGGATCAGCAATACCCAGGATCTCAGAGGTGTCCTCTTATGACACTCCAGGGTTAGCCAGGTCTTCAACCTCGAACTCAGCTCATACCAACGGCCCTGTGGGAGTTCAAGCCGAGGAAGATGCCAGTAGAATGGACATGCGCACACATTGTGCCTATTTCTCAACAAATATATGACAACCAGCTACTGGTTCATTTCTCAGGGCAGTGCTTTACCCAATTTGAGTCAATCCTGATTTAAAATTTAAACAAATCTTGGGAATACACTGTCTGTCATCATTTAACTGCTGCGTTCTCCATGGCAATGCCTCTACCAAAGAGGGTCTACCTGACCAGCACAAAAAGAGGCATACTCTGCCCACTAGATAAAAACAATGACTGCAGATGCTGGAAACCAGATTCTGGATTAGTGGTGCTGGAAGAGCATAGCAGTTCAGGCAGCATCCGAGGAGCAGTGAAATCGACATTTTGAGCAAAAGCCCTTCATCAGGAATAAAGGCAGTGAGCCTGAAGCGTGGAGAGATAAGCTAGAGGAGGG
>NC_057719.1:21621508-21658152 GCF_004010195.1 Chiloscyllium plagiosum
AACATTAACTAACCTTTTCTCATGTCATTAATACTACATCTAAAATAGCCTGTGCTCTGGTTGATTTCTCAACATATTGCTCCACGCTTGCAGCAATGCGCCGGTACCTAACCTCTCTACAGTCTGCCCTGCCTCAGCTGAGGGCCACACTCTCTCAGAATTGCAAAGGACCCACTCTGTACTACATCCTCAGGAGAATTCATACTCTCAACAAACAGTATTTCAATTCCATCTCAAACATCAAAAACTGTAAGTACAACAAACTTTTATCTACCCACCTCCATAACCAGCGCCCCTCAAACATTCCAGAAGATTCCCCTGGCCTTGGCATCGACACAAACGCCATTAGCCATGCAGCTGATGCAGCTGCCACCCCCACACAGATTGATGACATCACTTCCGCCCCCATCATGGCCACTCCCACAACCTCTTCCACCCCTCACAATTCCTCATGCATCACACGTGACATCACTTCCGCTCCTCACATCATCACTGATGCCACATGCTCAGTGACCTCCGCCACCACTACTGCCATGGTCACCACCACTTCAGCCCCCACCAGCGCCTCTCCTGCAGTACCCTATATGTAATTATGTACACACAATGAAGTACCACTAGTGCCATCCATGTTCCCTCAGAATGTTTTGGCCACCCACTAAGTCCAGGTTATGGTTAGGACTTTGTGCTGAAGTACACACTAAAACATGGGGCAGCCGCTGCAGTGTGTTGTTGATAAGACCACTGTCTGGGGTCTTCCTGCCAAAATTAAATGGGAGTCTATTCAGTTAGCGGACCCTTCTGGTGCCTCAAATGCATTTAAATGTAATCTTGAGAAAGTAAGAGATTTGGTTTGTTTGTTAAAGTCAAACTTCAATGTTTTGTTTCCTTGATACAGAACAGAACTGTAAAACATCTAGAGATATCTTTTATGGATAAAGTATATCTTTGAAATAAAAAAATATTGTGCCTTCTTGAGAAGAAGGGACACCTGGATGAGTTGATGATAGGTTGGCATAGAAGTGAGTCAAGCGGATAGACAGAAGGCCACAGGTTAGCATGGAGGGCATGAGTAGCAATGGAAGAATGGTGAGGAGCACAGTTTGGACTGGAGGGCATGTGGATTAGTAGAGGTTAAAGTTGAGAGGAAAATGGAGCTGAGACCACAACCAGATCAGCAATGAACTTATTGAGGTGGGGAAGGGTCTATTGGTGTGTTCCTGTTCCTACATTTTATGCCCAAATGCATGTTGATATGGAGGTTCCAGTATTAGATTGGGATGGGCAAAGTTAAAAATCAGACAACACCAGGTTACAGTCCAGCAGATTTAATTGCAAGTGCAAGCTTTTGGAGTGCTCAAATAAAGTTTCAAACTAACCGGCTAGACTATAACCTGGTGTTGTATGATTTTTGACATTGGGTATATATGTGTCCTTGAGGAATGTGTAGGAAATATAGAGTGGTTCGTGGGCGGCACGGTGGTACAGTGGTTAGCATTGCTGCCTCGCAGCGTCAGAGACCCGGGTTCAATTCCCGCCTCAGGCGACTGACTGTGTGGAGTTTGCACGTTCTCCCCGTGTCTGCGTGGGTATTCTCCGGGTGCTCCGGTTTCCTCCCACAGTCCAAAGATGTGCAGGTCAGGTGAATTGGCCATGCTGAATTGCCCGTAGTGTTAGGTAAGGGGTAAATGTAGGGGTATGGGTGGGTTGCGCTTCGGCGGGTCGGTGTGGACTTGTTGGGCCGAAGGGCCTGTTTCCACACTGTAAGTAATCTAATCTAATGTGTTGGCATGAATAGTGAATGACAAGTGTGGGAAATGAGGGGTTGTTTTTTCTGTTTAATTCTATTTCTTCCACATCGCACTGGGACACTAAGGGAGGTGTTACGCCCAGCACGCTCTCTCCCTATCCCCATCAGTGTTGATTAGTCTGACCTGTACAATACTGAACCTCCACTCTCTCAGGTCAAAGATCTGAAGTTTTGGTTCACTTCCTCCAGGGACAGAATTGTGGAGCTGAGAATTATAACCAACTCTGTGCCCATCCAACTAGTGTGCAGGTTCAGTTTGTGCCAATGTGATAGCAGTAGAGTTAAACCTCTTGTCAGTGATTTTAAAAAAAGAGTTTGCTTTGCTACCAGCTGTAGTTTGCTTATTGGGTCAAAGTTGAATACTCTGAGTTGGGGTTTAACTCCACTACTGCTATCCAAGTCGATAAATCTTGCTAGGATGTGTTCTGTATCTTTTTGTTTGTTTTTGGTCCACTTGCAGAAAGATTGAGTTATTACTATATGTTGATAGAAATACAAAGTAGAAGTCATTGATGACTTATAGAAAGGTTATAAAGAATGAAATATGTTTTGAATTTACAGTTGGATAAACATTAACTTGCATTCAAAATCAATACAGATTTCGGTTCAAAATATGAGGTTGTGGCCAGTGCAAATCCCTAGCAAGTCAATTGTGCCTGTTAATTTAAAAATACATGCTGGCGAATAGCTGTTGGATAGCACTAGATGATGACGAGGGATCCAATCCCTGATGTCAAAGTGTTTGGAAGCAGCCTCTTACTTTCTTCAATAAAGATAGTTCCTTTTGAACTCTCTTTTTCTGTAGAGGTGTACATACACCGAATATATTTCACATTATTGTGAACCTAGGCCAGGAAGGGGAATGAGATGTCTTTGAACTTCTTCAGAATTCCCCAGCTCTAATATCCCAAGCAGGAATATTCTGTGTGGTTATTATTCATCAGATCCAGCGAACAGTCTATTTTCCAATAGCTTTCCAATGCAGGTTGAGCTATAGTTGTGTCGACAATAACAAAGTGAATCAGGTTGTCTTGGAGGTATCTGTACAGTTCCACTCTCCATGTTGACCAGTACATGAATAGTTTATTCATTTCAAAATTGCAACTAGTTTATTCATTTATCTTTGTCCACCCCAGTCCAACACCTGCACCTCCGAATCATTTCAAAACCTTTGCATTTTCTGAAGTTAACTATGGAGTATATTAGTGAGTGGAGTAGGAGAGGGGGGGCTGTGGGTGGGTAGTGGGTTGGGGCTTTTCTTCAAAATCCTTGCCAATGTTTATCTTTATATAGTCATTGCTTAAGGAAGAAAAAGATCACAATCATGTTTCCCTTTGTGAGAGCTTGCTGTGTGCAAATTACCTGCTGTGTATCTGACATTACATCAGTGACTGCACTTCACAAACACTTCACTGGCTGTGAAGTGCTTTGGGATGACTTGAGGTTATGAAAGTTATTTCTGTAAATACAAATTTGTTATTTCATTCAGCTTTCCCCTTGTTTCAGAACATTCCCCTTGAGTGGGAGGATGTTCCATAGTTTGTATCCATATCATTGGAATATTATAAAATTAAGCAATAGGATGACCGCAAGAGACATACACTGTCCAGAAAATGATCGTAAATAAGATCTGGTTATCTCAGTGTTCCTTTCTATAGCAAAGAAAATTGCAAAATGTTGAAGAGCTGGTGTGAACCAAGATAATTTACAAGTTGCGCCATAGTCGGCAAGGACACATCACATACCATCTGGATTTTATAGATTTACAGCAGATTTATTTAGTGATGGTACAGGCCTGGACATGAACTTTAAGACATGTGGCTTTCAGGCTAGTCAACAAACTCCTGCTTTATTCTCTATTACTCAATGTGCTTGAAGAGCACTGGATGTGGCAATGCACACCACATGAAATTTGGGAAGTGTAATCTGGTTGAGAGGCTTGACTGCCCTGTTGTGATCACAATCGTGGCAATGACAGGTGGTGTAATAACCGACAGAGCCATTGGGCATTGCAAGAATCCTGGCTGACTGGCACGCTGCTGCTTCATTTAGTTACTCACCAGGTCTCAAATAATACATTTTGGGAATGTAAACTTGCAAAATGCTCATGGGTTTAAAGACTTCAGATAAAATACAAATCATTGAAAACAAAACAAAAGCATCTTGAAGAGACAACAGAGTTAACTTTTTTCAGTTCAGTGACCCTGCTCAAGTCAGAACTGGACTTCAAATTTTACCTCTGCTTTCTCTTCACAGATAATACCAGACCTGCTGAGTTTCTCCAGCGATTTCTATTTTATTTGGTTCAGATCTCCAGCATCCACAGTTCTTTGTTTTGTAATATAAAAACTTATCAGCCATATCTCTTCTCCTGCTTTGGAATGCATTTGCCTTCAGAGAAATGTTCATAGGGTTCAGTCGAGAAGGATATGATTTGGGCCATCATCATTTTAGTCCGACAGCGTTTTTTTCTCTTCAAGCACTTAGCAAACTCCTTCTTGAAATCCATGATTGAATCTGTTTCCACTATAATAAAAAGTTTGTTACTGGCCTTTCTGGATATGGTTAGTAAGTAATTTTCCTTTCATCATTAGAATCATTACATACTTGGTTTCATTAATGCAATAACGAACTGAATTAGTGTGATTTTAAAATTCCAAAAAACTCTACGCAGAAAACAAATGTATGATGTTTTCTGTGAACAGAGAATTGTACGATGGCATCAATACGTGCAAATAATCTCTGACCAAATCAAGCTAAAGAAGTACATTGTGTGATGAAAGGGACTGGAGAAAAATGCATCAGTGACACCAGCATTGTAAGCAGAACCTTAGTTTTTTGGGCTAAGTTGAGTTTGGCAGAATGAAACCCGCTATGAGGCTGGGCAAGCTTTCTCACAGCATCTTACCAAACCTGCTGCTTCAAATGCCATTGCCAACCCAATGATGAGTATCATGTCATATGACCATCCCATTTACCATGCGCTGACATCTGACATCTGCCCACTCATGACTGGTGCCTGGTCAGAGATATCTGACCAGAGCCAATAAGCACCAGGATTCTCTGACAGGGTCTGGTTGATGGGTTGGTACACGGGAGGTCTGTCCTCTTCCCAGAGGACAAACAGCATGGTGTCAACGCACATTCAGATAGACACAGTCAAGGAACAAAACATTGAAATGTGTAAAGGGTGACAAGGATTACTAGGAAGGCAGTTTGGTTGTCCGTGTTCACAGACTTCACTGGCATGATCTTTTTGACTTCTCAGGAAATGTTTCCCTTTGATTTTCCTTCTTCAGATACTTTCACTCTCTTGTATAAGTTACAGGGTGACAATAAAAAGTTTCTGGCCCAGTGGCTAAAAGCTCGGGGGAAAATAAACTGGCTTTCTTTGGGCTTAATGTGTTTTTTCACAGCAAAACAGAAACAGCTCCTTCTCCTTCAGAGGACCAATGGTTCCTGCCTAAGCATTCATAACATCAAGCTGTTCAGAGATAAAGGGAGCAGCTCTAATAGTCAGCCCAATCCACACTGCGAACTGGGTGCCTCTCCCTGTTTGGCTTCAATGCACCCAAGTGGATGGTCCGTGGTGTGGCCTGCTTCACAAGTGTGAGATTGCAGAGTGCCAGGGCATAATATAAATGTGAGGATGGTGGTGATGGTTCCCTGAAAGCCGGGTGCAGTGTCCATTGTGAAAACATGTGTGTGGCGGTAATCATGGGTTGTGCTGTGCTCTACTATTTGGCCGTAGACAACATGAAGATCCATTTGGAGCAAGCAGCAAAATAAACCCACCAGTTAGCCGCTCTGATTTCTGTGCTTTCCTGATAGCTAGTTTGAATGGTATGTCTGGCAAGATTGCAACCTGCAGTGACGAGTCATTAACAAGATGCTTAACAAGCAACAAAGAGTGCCAATTGACAGCATGTTAATCCTTATAGAGAATGTCACCATGTTGTTTGACCAAAGGAAGGAACTTGGAACGAGATGATCTTACAGTCAAGACGACCATCTCAGCTGATTCTACCACCCATTTCAACATAGCCCATGCCTTCCATTTGCTTATAAGATTCGCCCCTATGACTTAGTAATCAGATATAAATATAATGAAGTGGGAAGCACAAACAGGTTTTTGAACAAGACCTGCCTATAATTATATGACACAAAACAAAGACTGCTGTATGAATAGAATTGAAATGAAAAGAGAAACATGAGGCAAGAGAAAGAAAGTTTGATGAGCCAATGTATGGACAAATGTAGCAGTATGAATGGAAATTTGGTGTACTGACAGGAAGTAAAGGCTTAGACTTAATACGCAAATTGGAAAACTCAGAGATCAGTATTGGGCTCAAATTTATTCTTGGCAAACATAGATGGCATGGATTTGTGTAAGGGTATCATAATATTACAATTTGTCAACCATAGAAAAGTAGATGTTTGATAAAGACCAAGAAAAGACTAAAATAGACTTCAAAATAATGTTCAGAGTGAGCAAAATAAACAGAAATTTTACATGTGTAATTTAATGTAAAGAAATCTGAGATAGTGCAGTTTTGAAAGAAAAACAATAAATGGAAAATACATCAAATGGAAAGTCTTGAAAGGATGTGGCTAAATAGAGTCTGCCTTGATCCCCAAATTAAAAGGATTGAAATTACTGAATGACTCCAACAGGAAAACCGAAGGACAATATTTCATTTTTATAACTTTTACTTTAAAAAATCAAACCAAAATCAACAGGCCATTTGTGGCCAATATCAATCATAAATTCAGCATTAAATAGCAGAATCAGCAAGAGTTCTCAGAGATTTACTGGACCGTCCACTGAGCACATACAATGTTAATTTCAGCCACAAAGTTGTTGAAAGTTTGAATTCCCTCAGTTAGAATTCCATATCCTTTTCTTCAAGGATATAGCAATGGATCCTCATCTGACAGCAGCTCCCAACAAACGCAAGGTCCACAGTTGTGGTCACAGCCTTCATCAAAATTGTACCATTCTGCACAATTGTGCAGATTAGCGTTCTTTGCATTTACTGTATATCGTTGCATTGTCCATAAAGAGGTAGGATCGAATTAGCTAATTGCATGTGGCAAAGAATAGGCAAAAGTGAGGACTGCAAATGCTGGAAACCAGAGTTTAGATCAAAGTGATTCCTGATGATGGGCTTTTGCCCAAAATGTCGATTTTCCTGCTCCTCGGATAGAACATAGAACATAGAACATAGAACAATACAGCACAGAAGAGGCCCTTCGGCCCACGATGTTGTGCCGAACATTTGTCCTAGCTTAAGCACCTATCCATGTACCTATCCAATTGCCGCTTAAAGGTTACCAATGATTCTAACTCTGCCACTCCCACAGGGATGTGGCATAGAATGTCCTAGTGATACCATGTTGACAGTTGCACGAGAATATCAGGTTTGTTTCTGTCTTCTACCAAGCTGCATAATGTTTGAACTAAACAAAGAGCTCTCATCTTTCCAATGCTAAAATGCAATTATTTAAAACAATTTGTAACCAGAAGACAACTAGAATTCATAACAACATGGATTCCTCAGAATCATTTTTATCTGACATTCAACATAACTACTGTGCAAAGTGTGGCCAATTCTGTCAATCTGTTCCTTTAAAATAGTTGACTCGCAGTGACTGTAAACAGATTTTCTCTTACCTCTGATACCAGATTCAGCCTTCCGATTCAACTGTTGTACCTCAACCACCTAAAGGTATAAGGCAAGAGCGATCCATTTATTCCCTCAACCCTGCTCAATATTCAACAAAATTCTAGCTAATTTGATGGTGGCCTTGACTTGACTTTCCTAACCATAGCTCCACCCAGCCTCTAACCTTTAGGTGCCTCAGGTCATTCAAAAACCTGTCTAAATTTGCCTTAAGTATATTTAATGACCCAGCATCCTCATGTCCAACTTAACAGGGAGATCCCTGATATCTAAACTGTGGCTCCCAGTTCTACATTCCCCAACAGAAAAAACATTCTTTCAGTATTTATCGTATCAAGTCTCCTTAAAGTTTGCATATTTTGATAATACCATTTCTCATTCATTTACTGCAATAAGTCTTGGCCTAACCTGCCTAACTATTTTTCATAAGAAAAAAAAACACATCTTTGGAATCAACCTACTGAACTTCCTCCTAACTGACTCTAATGTGATATCTCTCTCCGAGGTTATCAGATAGTGGTTAAACATAGCTATCAACATTCAATTTTCATCTTTTACCTGGGTCTTTCATGGACTGAAATTATTTCAAAGAAAAAAAAAACTGATTCAAAAATGGCTTCAGGTTGAGCCAAGTTCATGAAACCACCTACAAATAAAATCTGTCTAAACAAAAAATAATGTGTTATTGAAGAAAGCAGTCAAACACTTCTTCAAGTTCTCTTTGGTATACACCTCTATGGAAAGATCTCATGTTTGAGATAAAAATAAATGCCGACATTTATTCAGCTTGGAGTCAAAGAACACAGACATGTGATATACAAATGAGCTGTATTTCAAACAGTTGCTTTGGCAGACTGGAGTGAGTTTCATTGAGAACTGGAACTTGAAAAGTCTTTCTGTTTCTCCCTGCTTTCTCTTAGTCTCTTGAGGGACAATGCATCTGTGATAACAAAGTGGAGAGAAACCCCAGATCATTGAAAACTGAAAGATATCTATAATATTCATAACTTCTGTTGATCCACAAATCCCATATCAACTGCGATTTCAGGTTAAAATCTAATACCTCAAGAGCATCTCTTTTTGTTTTCTTTTAACCTGGACTTGTATGCATGTGTTGTTAGACCATCATTATCTTTCCTTGGATTGTCAGTAATAAAATTGCTCTTTCTTTCACTCAAAGAAACCTTGCAATTGTTTCCATAATTATTTCTGGTGAACCAGTTCGCTATATTTTTATTGAAATGGATTGTAGCCTAATGCTAAACAAAAATGACCAAATGTTTGTTATGAGTAGCCAAGAAGGTTGAAAAGAGGGGAGTCAGTTTGTCCCCACTCACTTTGTCGGAATGAAGAAATCTGTATACAGTACTCTACACGTGGTCTCACCAGTACTCTGCACGGTCGAACCTTGCCACATGGGACAGTTTTCACACCACTCACTTCCAACTACTGCATGGCAGGTGCCATTAAGCCAAGGACTAGGTCTGGTACAGACAATTATCACGGATGCATGTGGTCCCTAAACACTGGCTGCCTGGCCTCTTCTAACATACACTTTCCTCTCATAGAGTCACAGAGATGTACAGCATGGAAACAGACCCTCCAGTCCAGGATCATGAAGATAGCATTACCAAGGGGAAGAGTAGGCAGAGAGCAGATGAACACAAAAGAACTGGCTGCCTGAAATGCATATACTTTAATGTAAGGAGTGTAGTGGGTCAGGCAGATGAACTTAGGGCTTGGATTGGTGCCTGGTAGTATGACGTTATTGCGATCACAGAGACTTGGTTGAAGAACAAGCATGATTGACAACTAAATGTTCCAGGATATAGATATTTCAGACAGGACAGGAAGGGAAGTAAAAGGGGAAGGGGAGTAACATTGCTGGTCAGGGATGATATCATGGCTGTGCTAAAGGAGGATACTGTGGAGAGCTTGAGCAGTGAGGCATTTTGGGTGGAGCTGAGAAATAAAAAGGGTGCAGTTACATTGGTGTGGCTGTATTACAGGCCTCTCAACAGTGAACATGAGTTAGAAGAACAAATAGGTAAACAGATTATGGAAAGATATAGAGGCAATAGGGTGGTGGTGATGGGAGATACTAATTTTCCCAACAATGACTGGGATACACGTAGTGCCAGAGGTCTGGATGGGGCAGAATTTGTAAGGAGTATCCAGGAAAGTTTTCTAGAGCAGTATGTCAATAGTCCAACAAGGGAAGGGGCCACATTGGACCTGCCAGGGTTGGAGGATTTGAGCTATAGGGAGAGGCTGAAAAGGCTGGGGCTGTTTTTCCTGGATCGTCGGAAGTTGAGGGGTGACTTTATAGAGGTTTACAAAATTATGAGGGGCATGGATAGGACAAATAGACAAAGTTTTGTCCCTGAGGTGGGGGAGTCCAGAACTAGAGGGCATAGGTTTAGGGTGAGAGGGGAAAGATATAAAAGAGACCTAAGGGATAGCTTTTTCACACAGAGGGTAGTATGTGTATGGAATGAGCTGCTAGAGGAAGTGGTGGAGGTTAGTACAATTGCAACATTTAAAAGATATTTGGATGGGTATATGAATAGGAAGGGTTTGGAGGGATATCGGCCGGGTGCTGGCAGGTGGAACTAGATTGGTTTGGGATATCTGGTCGGCATGGACGGGTTGAACCAAAGGGTCTATTTCTGTGCTGTACATCTCTATGACTCAATGACTCTATGGTGTTAGGGAGTGAGCCAGGCCAGGTGGTACAAATTGAAGTGGGGGATTTCTTTGGGAATAGTGACCACATTTCTGTAAGTTTTAGAATACTCGTAGACAAAGGTGAGAGTGGTCCTAAGGGACGAGTGCTAACCTGGGCCAAGGCGAATAATATCAAAATTCGGCAGCAGTTGGGAAATGTGGATTAGACACAGCCATTTGAAGGAAGGTCCACATTTGATGTGTGGAAGGCTTTCAACGATAGGTTGAAGATAGTGCAGGATAGGCATGTCCCTTTGAAAACCAGGGATAGGAAAGGAAAGATTCGTGAACCATGGTTGACAGGAGAAATCGTACGACAAGCCAAGAGGAAAAGGGAAGTGTACATAAGGTCCAGGCATTGGAGGAATATCGGGAGAGTAGGACCAATCCTAACCGAGAAACCAATGGGCTAAAAAGGGTCATGAAGTAACTTTAGTGAGCAGAATTAAGGAGAATCCCAAGGCCATTTATTCATATATAAGAAGCAAGAAGGTAACTAGAGAAAGTGTTGGTCCACTAAAGGATAAGGAAGGAAGGTTGTATATTGCACCTGAGAAAATGGGTAAGATTCTCAATGATTACATTGCATCAGTGATCACTCAGGAATGGGAAGTGATAAATGCTGAGATTAGAGATAGACGTTTGTTTACTCTGTATCACATTGACATAAGGAGGGAAGATGTGTTGGGTAGGCGAAAGGATATTGAGGTGGACAAATCCCCAGGACTGGATGGGATCTAGCCCAGGTTGCTGAAGGAGGTGAGAGAGAAAATAGCTGGTGCCCTGACAGATATCTTTGTAGCATCCTTAAATACAGGTGAGGTGCCGGAGGACTGGAGGGTTGTTCATGTTGTCTCCCTGTAGACGAAGGGTAGTAGGAATATTCCAGGTAACTACAGACCAGTGAGCCTGACATCAGTGGTGGGAAAGTTGCTGGAGGAGGTACTGAGGGATAAAATCTATTTATATTTGGAAAAGAATGGGCTTATCAGTGATAGGCAACATGGTTTTGTATGGGGCAGATCATGCCTTACCAACGTAATAGAATTCTTTGAGGAAGTGACCAAGTTGATAGATGAAGGAAGGGCTGTAGATGTCATACACGTGGACTTTAGTAAGGTGTTTGATAAGGTTCCCCATGGTAAACTAATGGAAAAAGTGAAGTCACATGGTGTGCAGGGTGTTCTAGCTAGGTGAGTAACAAACTGGTTGAGCAAGAGGAGACAGAGAGTAGTAGTTGAAGGGAGTTTCTTGAAATGGAGAAAGGTGACCATTGGTGTTCCACAGGGATCAGTGCTGTTGTTTGTGATATACATAAATGATCTGGAAGAGGGCATTGTTAGTCTGATCAGTAAATTTGCAGATGACACAAAGATTTGTAGAGTAGCAGAAAGCATAGGGAACTGTCAAAGAATACAGGAGGATATAGATAGATTGGAGAGTCAGCGGAGAAGTGGCAGATGGCTTTCAATTCAGGCAAATGTGAGGTGATGCATTTTGGTAGTCTAATTCTAGATAGAACTATACTGTAAACTGAAGAGCCTTGGGAAAATTTGATGAGCAGAGAGATCTGGGCGTTCAGATCCATTGTACCCTGAAGTGGCTGCACAGGTGGATAGAGTGGTCAAGAAGGCATATAGTATGCTTGCCTTCGTTGGACAGGGGCATTGATTATAAGAGCTGGCAGGTCATGTTAAAATTGTGCAAGACTTTGGTTCGGCCTCATTTAGAATACTGTGTACTGTTCTGGTCGCTATATTACCAAAA
This sequence comes from Chiloscyllium plagiosum, assembly GCF_004010195.1. NCBI lineage: Eukaryota > Metazoa > Chordata > Chondrichthyes > Orectolobiformes > Hemiscylliidae > Chiloscyllium > Chiloscyllium plagiosum. Next base: position 21,633,494 of record NC_057719.1, read on the forward strand.
GGATGTAGATGCTTTGGAGAGGGTGCAGAGAAGATTTACAAGGATGTTGCCTGGTCTGGAAGGTGCTAGCTATGAAGAGAGGTTGAGTAGGTTAGGATTGTTTTCATTAGTTAAAAGGATATTGAGGGGGGGACCTGATTGAGGTCAACAAAATCATGAAGGGTATAGACAGGGCAAATAGAGATAAACTTTGTCACAGGGTGAAGGATTCAATAACGAGAGGTCAGGTGTTCAAGGTGAGAGGTGTAAAGGTTAAGTGGGATATATGTGGCAAGTACCTTACACAGAGGGTGGTAGGTGCCTGGAACGCATTGCCAGCAGAGGTAGGAGAGGCAGTCACAGTAGATTCATTTAAGATGCGTCTGGAAAGATGCATGAGTAGGTGGGGAGCAGAGGGAAACAGATGCTTAGGAATTCTGTGATAGGTTTAAACAGTGGATTTGGATCGGCTCAGGCTTGGTGGGTTGAAGGGCCTGTTCCAGATTGTAAATTTTCTTTGCTCTTTGTTCTGTGTTCTTTGTTACAACTCGTCCATGCCAACCAGATATCCTAAATTAATCTTGTTCAAAGTTTGTGCGAAGATTTATAGCTCGGGTGCTCGTTGCTGTGGTTCTGTTCGCCGAGCTGGAAGTTTTTGTTGCAAACGTTTCGTCCCCTGGCTAGGCGACATCATCAGCGCTTGGGAGCCTCCTGCGAAGCGCTTCTTTGATGTTTCCTCCGGTGTTTATAGTGGTCTGTCCCTGCCGCTTCCGGTTGTCAGTTTCAGCTGTCCGCTGTAGTGGTTGTGTTGCAAACGTTTCGTCCCTTGGCTAGGCGACATCATCAGTGCTTGGGAGCCTCCTGCGAAGCGCTTCTTTGATGTTTCCTCCGGTGTTTATAGTGGTCTGCCCCTGCCGTTACCAACCACTACAGCGGACAGCTGAAACTGACAACCGGAAGCGGCAGGGACAGACCACTATAAACACCGGAGGAAACATCAAAGAAGCGCTTCGCAGGAGGCTCCCAAGCACTGATGATGTCGCCTAGCCAGGGGACAAAACGTTTGCAACAAAAACTTCCAGCTCGGCGAACAGAACCACAGTATTAATCTTGTCCCATTTGCCAGCACTTGACCTATATCCTTCTAAACCATTCCTATCCAAATGCCTTTTAAATACTGTAATTGTACCAGCCTCCACCATTTCCTCTGGCAGCTCATTCCACCCTCTTTGTGAAAAAGATGCCCCTTAGGTCCCTTATAAATTTTTCCCCTCTCATCCTAAACTTATACCTTCTAGTTCTGCACTCCCCAACCCAGCGAAAAGATCTTATCTACTCACCCAATCCATGCCCCTCACAATTTCATAAACTTCTATAAGGTCACCCCTCAGCCTCCGATGCTCCAGGGAAAACAACCCTAGCCTATTCAGCCTCTCCCTATAGCTCAAATCCTTCAACTCTGGCAACATGCCTGTAAATCTTTTCTGAACCCTTTCAAGTTTCACAACATCCTTCGTATAGGAGGGAGACCAGAATTGCGTACAGCATTCTAAAAATTTCTTAATCAATATCCTGTACAGCTGCAACATGCTGACTCCATCACCTCCATTGTGAGGTTTCTGGGTGGCTGATGATGATTCCACGTAAATAATTCCAAAATTTGATTTACTCTTCATGTCGATCTTTCTAAGCCAAGTGTATTCTCACAAATTGAAAAACAACTCAGCAGATCAGCAATTTTATCCTCTGGTCTTTTGAGGTAATACCAGTGAATTGTGACAACTGTGACTCAGAGGGAGCTTGTTATTCTCAACAGAATCTTGTGTGTCTGTGGGGAGGCAGTTCGAGTGTTGAACCAGAGGCAGCAATCCCCCTGCTACCGCCTCCACAGTAACTTGAGAAAAAAATTGCCAAAGACCATATTCTCTTTAAATTGTATTATTTTGACAGTTGTGTATTGAGAAATGCAACAGGCTTTTTCTGCACCATTCCAAAAACTACCTCCCAATCTGCTCTTCCATCTCTGTTGCTATTGGGGGGGTGGGGTGGGGGGTCTATAGAAAACTCCAAATAATGTGACTGCTCTTTCCTGTTTCTGACTTCCACTCATACTGACATTTTCACGTACACTTTCCTCTTATCGAGTTATAGAGTCATGGAGATGCACAGCACGGAAACAGACCCTTCAGTTCAGCTCGATCACGTCGGCCAGATGTCCTAAATTAATCTAGTCCCATTTCTAACAGAGACTTTAAGTCCCCAGCTGGGAGAATAAATATAAGGTCATAAAGACAGAGAGTAAGACAGGATTATAATTTTGCATTGTTTTCCCTAAATAGTTGCCACGCATTGCGCTGAACCACTTTTCCGTATGCTGGAACCTCACACAGATTTCTGGAATTAAAAGGAACATCAAGTGAAAAATAGGAGGAAATGAGACAGAGACAGAGAGAGACAAAGAGGGATCACAGATACAAAGATATGGGATCTGGTAATGGAATATAAATAATTCATGCTCCCTGTTTCACTGGAACATCTTGAAGGTGTCAGCAGCGTATGGACTGAATAAGGTACCAGTCATCTGTGGTTCTATAGATATACATCATAACACAAAACAAGAATAAGTAAAATTAGGTAATGGATATTCATTTCAGGCATTTCTCTCTGTTCAAGGAGAACACAGAGTGGAACTTTCCCTTCCCTGTTGTGGCAAGAATTAAGGTGATTATGATGGCAAATTACAGCAAGAACAAAAATACAATTGATTAGATTCTTGACATTGAGAAAAATTGTCTAAACTTTCCCTTAAGGCTTAAATGGCACCCTTCAGATTCTTGTTGTTGAGAGAATCTATTTTATTTCTATGTATTTGCATCTTATTAAGTCTCCCACTTAATCTTTTAAATTCTATTTAAATCACACTTCCAAATTTCCTACAATGAGAAACTAGGCGATGTAAATTTGTGGCAGGTACCTGGAAGTTTCAGCTCACTGTATGCTTCGCCCAACCATTATGCGACTGCTTCTTCTTCACAACATCCTTGCATTGTCCATGGCCACCATCCCGGTTGACCCTCGCCCACACAACTCTGCTTCATCCAGCGGCATCATATTATCGTGCCTCTTCTCATACCAACTCAACCTTCAACACTTTACTTTGGAGCTGTGGCTTTAATAGGTATATTTTTGTCCTGGGTTTTTTTAAAAGGAGGTTTGAAGGCAGAGGTGTGGAATGATCTACTTGAACCACTGGAGTAAAAACTTGAAGCCTTGGATTCTTTTTAAAAATTCAAAAAATAGAAGCAGCCTGAATGGGTGTGGTCAAGATCTCAAAGAACCAGGATCTTAGTTTAGTTTTTCTTTTGTTTTTCAGTTGCAACAGTTATTGCTGGAGTCTCGGCAGAGTTGGAAGCTGCAGTAAATCTCTCCCGGCTGCTACACTTTCTCTGAGTTTTGTCTTGATGCTTTTTCCTTCTGGCTATAGGAGTTGTATGTGAGACAATCTGTTTTCTGAAATTGCCTTTTGCCAAAGGGATGTATAGATGGGACATTACTATAGTGGAACAGTTAATAGTTACTGTATCTATTTTTCTGTTATGTTTTCCAGTAAAGTGAAGTTATTCCAATTTCTGCTCATTTTGTTGTATTTTAACTTTAGTGGATGAATAAAGTGTGTTTTGCTTTAAATCCGATAGTTTGACCAATCAAATTGCAACACCTTATATTTACCTTTAAATAAGAAAGATGTTATGGTCCAATCTATCTTCTCAATACATTTGAGGGGGTCAGGTCTGCTCCATAACGCTTTTACTTGCATGCTTCTGACAAGCAAGCAGGGGTGGCCACACATTTCATGAAATGACAGAGGTTGGTTTTGTGCTGGCACGAAGATATTGATTTCATTGTTCTTTGCTTGTTTTTTTAGGCTCTAGCATCTGTGGTTTAACTTGCCTTTCAGTGCAGAGTGGGTGGTAGGCAGAAGAGTGCCGAACAGTAAATCTATCATATAAACAAGGAATGAACTTGTGCACTGGGGGCATCATCTTGGAGCCTCAGCAGCTTACACCACAGACACATTGCACATGCTTCAAGCCAAGGGTTAATTTGAAAATCAAATTGGGGGGGGGAGGCGAGTGTACAAACAGGTGATGGGAGACTACAGTCAGTCAGCAAGTAAGGCTCCAGTCACTCAAGGGAATTGTTTGAACACACTACTTAGAACAGGGGTGCTGTTGAGACATTATCCAAGTGGTGAGTCATTTATTGCTTTAATAAGACAGAGAGGGTTTGAGTACAATGGAAATGGATCTAAAAGCAGTCAGTGCTCATGCTTCAGCAAGAGTGGTGGTGAGATGCCCCCAGTGGGTGAAAAGGAAGTGCAGAGGGCAGGAGGGATTCATAGTTTGGGAGGATGACACGCATTTGAGCCCTTGAGTACACATGATGCATTGAATATTGAGAGTTGCAGTATATCAGCCTTGATGCAATAAGTGTGCAGTGGCTGGGTTAGAATGACTGGTGGCCCTGTGAGTGCGAAGGAGCAGAGTGAAGATGATGGCACTTACTGTTGTAGAGCACAGAGGATCACTGACGTGCTTGCAGACTGCTGGGCATCTCCATTGACACAGGACACAACACTGACCCATGCTGCAATTTCTGTGCCAAGAGACATGCTCAACAACTTGGTTACATATTTAATTAGGTTAAAATGTGAAAAATTATTTGAGAAAATCTGCCCAAATTATGGTGGACTGGAAGCCATGAGCAATTTTGCCACTATACTTAACTGCATATGGGAAAATTCTGTTCTTCGTCACCGTCTAGTTTCTCTCCACATGGAAGAATAGGAGATGGCGTATAAGCGAAGTGACAGTCGGTGCCAACGACGGGCATGCATGCATACACGCAAATAGGCCTTTCGATGCTCACTAGTGAGATTGTTATCCCATCCTTCAACACCTGGTTGCAGAATCAGACATTTTTTTTCTCAATGTCAATAATCCTAATTTTTCTGAATTTACCATATTTTCCCAACTGACCCACCATTGCCGATACATTCCAGGGCTGGGAAGATTCAGTCCATTGTTTTAGATTAAACTTGTTTCAATTTCTTGCCAACTCTCGTGTTAGGGCTAGTTCATGCTGAGGTATAAGTGACAGCTTCCATCTAATACCCTACCCAGGTAGGCAATTTTCATTGAACCATGCCAGTGAATGGCAATGGGCTATTCATTAGGGATAATGCTCTGCATCATTAATCATTCTTCAATTAGCATGATTACATAAAGTACTTGTGAGCAGTGACTCACTGGATATTAATTGCACTCATGAATTCTTGTTGATTTCCCACCAATTCTGTTCATGTGCACTGAGCTCTGACTTCACTCTTTGCACGTTAAATTTATTGAAAAGGAAATGCAATGTGCAAAATAAGCAACAAGCCAGTAAACACAGAGGTATGAAATTCATTTGTGTATTACTTCAACAAAATTGTTTAAAATGAGCAGTTTCACTTAAGGAATACAGATTAGAAATTTGTGTGCTGGCATTAATATGCTCAATATTAAATCAAAGTGCAAACTTATCTCATAGATCAATTCCTTAAAATTAAAAGAAAATGTAAGGTTTAATTTTTCAATCGCATGTTTGAAAACTCATTCATTGACGTTCTAATGAACAACTAGCCCTACAACTCTGCTTTTGGTATTGTTTTTCATTATACAGCGCTCTTTATATCTGTGTCCCTGGTGATTATGACAGTCAATGATTAGAGGTTAATAAATGAACTACTCTCAATAGACACGGTTAGAGACTGTTGCAACAGGCTAGCATGCTGTGCCCAGTATTTCTCCACTTGCTCACCAGCAGGGCTAGATTCTTCCATTCTTCATTCTTTTGTCTCTTCCTGGATTGCCTGTCGGCAAGGGTTGTTACTCTGTAATTGACAATGACTACTTTGTGAAGCAAGGCAATAGCTGCAATAAAACAGTTTTGTTGTCATCAGTAACAACGAGATATTTATAAAGTCCTTTTACAACTTTCAAGGTGAATAACTTTTGAACATATAGGTGAAAGAAGCAACCTGCAAAATTGTCACATTGCAACATAACTTATAAAGCTGTTTTATGGTTAATCTTGTTACTTGACATTAACACAGAAGCCGATTGAAATGTTGACAGTAGAAGTAAAGGAAAATACAATTGAACAACGGAAAATTTGATTGAACAAGATATTCCAGATATGATGGTTTTATTGAATGGTTGAATGTGGAACTGTGTTGTTTAAAAATGTTATGAATTGTTTTCATGTGTTACTTAAAATTTGCTTCAAATGTGTGCATGTCCAAAGTAAAGTTAAAAATTGCAGAAATAATTTATCCCACTCTTAGCATTGGAATGTGATTCTAATTGTGGGTTTTAAGATCATTTTTACTCTCAATGTCCTGTCAGGAGTATTAGTCCTTTGTAACACTGTCATTTCTGAGTTGAAAGATTATGAGCTTAAATTCAATGCCAGAGATGTGAGTATAAGAACTAGGCTGACACTGCACTGATGCACTGCCAAATTCTCCATTGTCCAAGGTGCTGTCCCTCCCAAGAGATATTAAACCAAGCTCCACCTGGCTTCTCGGGCACTTGCAAAGGATCACTTTTTTTTAGGGGAGCTTTCCTGGAGTTGTGACCAATATTTATCCTTCAACCACTTTCATTTAAACAGAATACCAGGCCAACGGCTGTTTGTGGAATCTTTCTGTGTGCAGCTCAGCTGTTATATTCCTACATTATAGCAGAGACATCTGGTCTCATTTTGACAATTAGATTTCTCCAAGCTCTGAAACTTTATTCATGTTCATTTGTGAATGACTGAGCTTCTCTTCAGTTGCTATTCATTTTGGTGTTAAGACATCTTCATGTTTTTCCTCTTCTTCTAGAGAATGATCGGCGTGAATGGCAGCTCCAGTCTATGTCACTCTTTGCTGAAGGAGTAAACTAAGATCCAGAATGGCCTCTTGCCACTGGCTATCTTTACTTTTTATCCCTCCTCCTTCTATTAGCTCGAGCTTTTCTTTTGAGAGAAATAAAAGATCTGTACTATCTTCATGTAGGCTGAGCGTCTGTGTGGTAGAGATTGATTCAAGATAAACAAAGGGCTGAAGAAGGGCTTATGCCCGAAATGTCGATTCTCCTGTTCCCTGGATGCTGCCTGACCTGCTGCGCTTTTCCAGCAACACATTTTCAGCTCTGATCTCCAGCATCTGCAGACCTCACTTTCTCCTCAAGGTAAACAAAGACAACTTCAGTTGCTCTATAACTGCTAAACAAGGAATATTTGAAGTCCCACATGGTTCTACGCTTAAGATAAAAATGTCACAGCCATTAGAAATAACATACAGAATATCAGCTATCTCTCTCTTCTTGCAGTGAAGAATAGCAGTTACCTATCTCTGCACTCATTTTGGAAATGGATAACAGAACCTCACTCTGAATATTGGATAATTGAAGAAGGTGATGCTTCATGCATGGTGCTGAATATGAAATAATGGTCACTGGGAATTCCTTATTCCAAATAAAGTCAAGTTCCTTGCTGTTAATTTTAATGTTATAGTATTGATCCTGTGAGTGCCGTGAATCTGTTGTATCTGGATATCAGAAATCATCTGGTGCAATGATGGCCAACCTTTCACACAGAAAGGAAGGGCACATTTTCAAATTTTCACTTTCTCAGTCATGGGAAGGTTGAGGGAAAGTTGATGGGACATGAACTTCATTTAAAAAAATCAAAAGTTGTCACTAAAGAATGAAGCCGTAGTTAACCCTTTACTCCACATGTAGGCCCCCCTCTTGGCCTGTGCAACAGAGGCATAGACATCAATAGCATGGAAAAGGCCATTCGGTTTATCACATCCACACTGGTCAAAAACGTCCTCCTAACTACTTTAATCCCATTTTCTAGCATTTGGCCCATCACCTTGCATGCCTTGCCATTGCAAGTGTGCATCTAAATACTTCTTAAACATTATGTGGGATTTTGCACCTACTGTCCTGACAGGTAGTGAGTTCCAGATCCCCACTACCCTCTGAATGAAAAGGTTTTGTCTCACATCTCCTCAAAACCTTCTGCCATTTACCTTAACTCTATGACCCCTTACCCCTGTTTATTGATACCTCCAGCAAGGGAAAAGTTCCTTCTTGTCTACCCTATTTATGCCCCTCATAATTTTATTCATCTCAATCCTGGCTCCTCTCAATCTCTGCTCGAAAGAAAGCAATTTCAGTCTGTCCAATTTCTCTTTACAACTCAACACTCCAGCCCAGGCAACAGCTTAGTAAATTTTCTCTGTACTCTCTCCAGTTCTGTCACATCCTTCCTGTAATGTGGATTTCAAAACTGCACATAATACTCTAGTTGTAGTCAAACCAACCTTTTATGCAGTTTCAGCATCACGTCCATGCTCTTAAATATCTACGAACTCTGGAATAAATAGCAAGTTGCTGTTTGCGTTATATTGTGACATAGTGACACTCTGTCTATAGGCAGGTGTTTCAAGTAATATTCATTTTTAATGTGACACAAGATTCACCTGATGCCTTGCCAGCCAAATGCTCCACACTGTGTGATGCTACAAATACAATCCAGAAGTTTGTTTTCTCGCAGACAGCTACCATTTATGAGTTTAAGCAGTAGATGACATGTTAAAAAACCGAAAGCATGATTTTGAAGCAATTAAATATTACAAGAAGAGGCCATTGACTTCTTGGTCTACAGTGAGTTTGTAACAGCATTGTGACTTTAAATTCAGATTTTTTATTGAAATTGGGTTTCATCATCTGCAGAATCAGCATGGCAGGATTCGAATCCAGGTTCTCTGGCATAAAAAATCTCTCAATCACACCACGAAGTAATTGCATTCCTCTTAATAGGTCAGCTGGAGAGTACACTGCGAGGAAGAGAAAAATGTGGGACTATGGGGAAGGAGCAGGAGAGTGCAATGAGTTGGATCATTCTTTCAAAGAATTAGCTGAGCTGTGAGGGGCCAAATAGCTTTCTTCCTTGCAATATGATTTGTGATGCCACTTAGTTACTTTGAGATCCACTACGTGCCCCTTTAATTCCTGCTGTGTCATTCACCGCTCAATCTCAGTTAAGAGCAGTTTATGCCAAAGAAACAAGACATGTTGAAACAAAGGGTCCTATTCTGAATGAAAAGTGAAGAATGGAATGGTGGAGAGTGATCTAAAAGAACGTGAGCTCTGGAGTATTTTATACACAGTCAAGTGAAACAAATTACTTATAAATTCCAAGTGCTTGTTGCCTCACCAAACAGTAAGGTACGCTGATTTCTTCAAATTAAAATATTATATGACTGAACTGGCTGGACTTGGGATGGTAGTTTACAGTACATAATTATGCTTTATTGTTACACAGAAAGGAAATGTCTCATTCAGACAATTAATGAGTCATGCCGCAATGCTTCTTTTCAGCTTGGAGGCCATGAAGACAGAGTTTTCTATCTGCCAAGATAGCTCTTGGATCTGTCCCAACCCTGAAATAATTAAGTCAAACTTTATACCCTTTGTGCAGTGGTACTCCCAGTTGGATTGCCAGCATCAAAGAGGTGTCCATGGCTCTGGTGCTGAGTCAGCACAAGACGTAGGGCAGCTTAGAAGGTGCATTGAGTATTCAATCAAACACAGCCAAATCTGAGGGCTTTTTGCAGAAGATTATTTATGGCTAACAGGCTGGGGAAGAGTCCACGTATTCATCTATCTCACAGGGGAGCATTATGGCCTTCACACTACATCCCATGGTGAACTGCCAGACCATAAAGCTGGATAACTGAACTATACAGGAGGAAAATCCTCTCAGCCCCTGCACTGGACTCTAATCCTCTGCCACTATTTACTGTATATAGTGCCTTGGGAAGGAATGGGCACTGGCAGTCAGGACATGGATGGTAAGACTGGAGAAATCTCAGTCAGGGCAGTTTATCTCTCATTCCCCACTGCAAAGAAACATGATCAGTGAGAGCAGTTGCCCTTTCCTATTTTTTAACACTTCAGCAATTATGACTTGAAAATGCTAGTCATACCAAATTGGTGCACATGGTACAGTCCCAAAGGGAAACAGTTCGACTTGCATGTTTTGCACACACCAGCTATTCCTTGTCATACACAGGCAATATTTGACAAAAGACAGTCCCTTGGATTTCTTGCACTAAGCTGTCTAAACCTGTAAACATTAGTGTAGCACTTTCATAAATATTATGAGCTTGGTTCTGTGGCTGTAAAGTTCCCCTGAGCAAATTTAACTAAAATGTACCTGGTGCACTTCAAATAAAGTCATATCAACTTGGATTTGGGAATTGCTCATAGCCCACTGGATCATCACCCTGACTCTGAACACTTTGTTAAGGGAAGACAGTCAGAAGTTTTTTATTTCCATTTCTTTTGGCCTTAGATCACCATCTTCTCAGTTGCTGTTATCCACAGTGTTTGTCATTGTATACATTTTGCAGACAATACATAAACAGCAAGTGAGGACAGGACTGAATGGGAGTAGGCGACAATTGTTTTTATGAAGAGGCAGAAGACACTTTCTCTATTTCTCTAAACACGGCCTTTGATTAAAATTCCCAGTTAGCGTGAAAGGGAATTCTAAAAGATTTATGAATATAAATACCACCTCAACTCCCCACCTCTGCCAACAGAGTTGCAGGAGATAGATGGTATCACAAATGCACAAAGAACTTTGAAAAGTACATTTAGGATGCTGGCAAACAGAGAAAAAGAAGCAGAAATTACAGGGGGAAAGGAATAATATAATGATTGGACTCCGTGAAGCAACTGAAAGAATTCAGCTGAACCGCAGGTTAAAAGGTTGTAGATTTTCCAAAAGCTGATATTCTTTTATGTTTACCTTCTCTCAGTGTGAAGCAGTTAGGCAGAGATAACAGTGCCAGTTTAAGCGAGCTTTGTTTATTAGTCCACAGGGTTCTCTACAACGAGAAGGAATATGCCATGTTTCGGTCTTTTCGGCAGAAGTCGTATGGGGAGGTGTCAGAAAGCTCAAAGAACCTCAGGGATGCACTGTAAAGAGAAACAGTGTCCGTGACAGAAATAAAACACTCAAGGGGATTCATTTCTTTTACAACCTCATATTCTGTTTCTCATCTCAAATCCCCAAAGTTATCAGCAGGTTTGTTCATGTAACATTAATCTACAAGATAATAAATTCTGAATGCACCAGCTCTCAGTGACATAACAAAATGTTATCATCATACATAGATATGCTTTTACTTTGGCAATTTAGCCATGGAAGACAATTAGTGTTCCTAGATAAATCCAAATGTTAATTTGTTTTTGAAATACAACTACATGCATCATAAAAACGTCTATTGATGCTTCTATGCTTTGTTTTGGTACATTAGACAGTCCTTTAACATCAACAGTTAACAACAATCAGAAAAATTAAATAATCTGCTCCAGACAGAGAAAAAATACATGGAATTTGTTAGTGAAAGCTTAAAATCCACTGCATTATACTATTTTCCATCTTTAATTCCTTTTCATCAACCTTGAATCAAAAAGAATCATGAAACAAATTCAAAACAAGAGAAAGAACATTGCTGCAAAGCCTGCTTTTGGGGGACAACAGCATATTAATGTTAATTTACTTCAAATGAATACTTGAAGGCACTCAGTGGAACATTTTATAGCTTTTTTTCTCTCCATGCATTGAAGTGTTGCCCCATATAACCATGAAATGATGCAGTGGCTTTCCATCCACAATCAAGTTTATTTAAGAATTGTTCACCCAGGAAACAATTTTTTCTAATCCAGATCAATTTCATGTTCCATCTTAGTCTTTTCTATTCTTTTTTAAATAATCATTTCCATTGTTTCAAAAATAAAATGATGGCTGCATCGTGATGTCTGTCAGAGTGTTCTAACTGGGATCTCTGGCACTGAAGTGGATCAAAAACACTGTAAAAAAACCATAAAACATAGGAGCCAAGTAGGACATTCAGCAGGTACTCAGGTTGACCGCACTGAATCTCCGGGCTGCTCGCTTGCTAGAGATCTGTGACAAAATTAGAAATTGCTGGTGAAACTCTGATGAATCACCAGACTCAAAACGTTAACTTTGCTTTCTTCCCACAGATGCTGCCAGACCTGCCAAATTTCAACAGCGATTTCTGTTTTCATGTTAGATGGTGCTGTGTCTGAGACGCCCACATTCCTAGAATGAATTGAAAAGCAAAACATGTTCAACTGAATCCGCTGACTGTCTGCACACTGTTGGAAGCCACCAAGAATACTGAGTTATGCAAACCTGGTCATGGACTCATTTCTCAAAGGGATTCTTGAACAGACGTTAGGCTCCTAATTACATATTCAATTAGCAATTCTGCTATTCCTGGCTCAAAAACGTGCTTTTATTTGCAAATTCAAAAAGTCAAATTTACATGTCTCTGGGCTACTGAATAATCCCATGAGGCAAGCCATCTGATCATCTATAAACCTTTTGAAAAGGAATCCTTTAACAGTAATTTATATATGAATTTATATAATGCACTACCCAGTGTTGGATTGGTAAGCTTTGTGTTCTTTATTCAGGTGTCAAACAAGCAGAGGACATACCAATCTGTGCCTCTCAAACTACAATCACTCCTTGTCTAAGTGCAGCTTTTATTCATATTTCAGGAACTCTTTGCAAAATCATTTCTCTGATAAAAGGAAAGAATTTGATCCAAATCCGTGACTGTGGAACAATTGCGAGATTGCAATAGACATTCATCTGGCCATTACATTTTACTGAATTTTAGTTTAATGCATCAAGAATGGATGGAAGCAAACAGGGGAGAAAAAAAAATCAATTTTGGTTTCAACTTGAATTTAGCTGCTCCAAATGCAAGATGCTGACAGGTAAATCTAAAATATCACAGCCGACAAATATCTATTAGTGACTGAAAATTGTTTCCCAGTTTTTTGGCTTTTCAAGTGAAACCCTGTGTGTGCAAGAATATGTTGGAAAAATGGTTCAGGAAATGTGAGCAAATGGGCATTCTTAGGGGAAACATGTCTTGCATGCAATTCTAAAAATTATAAATTTTAAACTCCAAACTAGTTTGGCAGTGGAAGGAAAACATAAGAGACGACAGCTAGTGAACAGCTTGGAAGGGAAAGCGAAGAGTAAAAAGGTCGATCATCCGTACAGATGGCATGGGGGCCTCAAAAGAAGGGGCCAGGAGCCAGACATTAAGGTGTGAAACCTTTGTAAACTGCTGCTTGGGATACTTAATTTTAACAGGGCAATGTATTGGACAGAGCTAAAGCCACAATGCCAGAATGCATGGACTTAATTTCAATGTTATAATTAGCTTTAAAAAGGTAGAATTGGTATTAGTCAGAGACATTTTCAGAGTTCTGGAGCATAATAATCTAAAAAAGAGAAATAGGCCTAAGTAAATCCTTCAGATTTGGTAAAAGAACAAGAAAAGATCAGTCAATATTATTCAAACAATCAAAGAATGTTTGCAGCACAGAAGGAGAGCATTCATCCCATATGTCTATGCTGGCTGTTTCCAACATTGTCGCGCTCTCCTACTTCCTTCCTGTAGCCCTGCACTCTTTCTTTTCTGTTCAGATAATTATACAATTTCCTTTGAAAGCGGTGATTGAATCTGCCTCAGCAAATTCTCTGGTAGTGCTTTCCAGAACCTAACCATTCTCTGCATATGTATTAAAAAAAGTTCTTTGTGTTATCCTTTTCTTTGTTCATTTGCCATTCTCCTGAAATCAGGTTCCTTTTATTCTTAACTCTTCTATGAATGGAAAAAATTTCTGTTTACCTCTGTCCATCTTTGCTCTTGATCTCGGTTACAAGGGGCCGTGAATTTCCATCAGCCAAGTCCACACTTATGGGATAAGTGCTAGTGGTTAGTCATTGCCTTCTGCAAGGTGGCTGACCAGGAAACTCTTCCATTCTTAATGCCTGCCAATAGATACTTTGGATGGATCTACAGGTTAATAATCAAAGTCGATAAAGTGTGGCACTGAAAAATCCACAGCAGGTCAGGCAGAATCTGAGGAGCAAGACAGTTGACTTTTCAGGCTTGACCCTTTATCAGGACTGGGGAGGGGGAAGGGAGCTGAGAAATAAATAGGGGGAGGGGGAGTGGGGCTGGAGGAAAGGTGATTGGGATGGCGATAAGTGGACAAAGGTGATTGTGATATGTTGATGGGAAGTGTGGAGTGGCTAGGTGAGAAAGAGGATGGACAGGTAGGTCAGGTCAAGATGGCGGAACTGGGATGGATTGGATTTGGGATGGGGTGGGGGTAAGGAAGATTTGGAAACTGATTAAGTCAATGTTGAGGCTGTTTGGTTGTAGAGTCCCAAGGCGGAAGATGAGGTGTTCCTTTGCCAGTTTGCAGGTGGCCTTGTATAGGGAGTAGGGGAGGCACAGAGTGGACACATCATGGGGAGAGCGGGAGGGGAATTTGGAATGTATGGCTGCAGGGTGGTGGGATTAGTTGGTGCGTACAGACCAGAGATGTTCCCTGAACCATTCTGTGAGTTTGTGAAAGAGACCACATCGAGAGCAATGGATGCAGCAAATCGGGTTCGAGGATATGCAAGTAAATCTTTGCAGGATGTGGAATGATACTTTGGGGCCTTGGACGGAAGGGAGGGGGGAGGTGTGGGTGCAGGTTTTGCACCTCTCACAGAGGCAGGGAAGGTGCCAGGTGTGGAGAGGGTGTTGGTGGGGACTGTGGGCCTAATGAGGGAATCACAGAGTGAATGGTCCCTATGGAATGCAGATAGGGGCAGAGAGGGAAATATATGTTTGGTAGTGGGATCTGACTATAGGTGGTGAAAATGGGGAGGAATGATCTACTGAATGTGGAGATTAGTGGGGTGGAATGTGAGGACCAGGGGGCTTCTATCCTTGTTGTGGTTGCCAGGGTGGGGGGGGAGGGTTTGAGGGTGGAGGTGTGGGAGATTAAGGAGATGCAATTGAGAGCATCATTGATAACAGGGCAAGGAAAATTATGGTCCTCGAAGGAGAAGGACATCTGGGATGTCCTGGAGCGGAACTGGCTCATTCTGGGAGCAGATACAGCAGAGGTGGAGAAATTGGGAGTAGTGGGTTACATTTTTACAGGAGCGGATGTGAGAGGGGACATATTCCAGGTAGGAGTCAGTGGGTTTGAAGTAGATGTCAGTATTAAGTTGGTCACCAGAGAGGGAGACAGAGAGGTCCAGGAAGGGGAGGGAGGTGTCGGAGATGGTCCAAATGAATTTTGAGGTCAGGGTGGAAGGTGTTAGTGAAGTTGATGAACTGTTCAAGCTCCTCGTGGGAGCATGAGGCAGCGCTGATATAGTCATCAATGTAGCGGAGGAAGAAGAGGGGGATGATGCCGGTGTAACTATGTGGCTGTGTTACAACTGCACCTTCCAACAAACACCGACATGCAATTCAACCTTGGAACGTTTGGCTTAGAGGTAGGGACAATACCACTGCATCACAATACCTCCTTTTTCCTATTTACGTTTCCATGCCCCACACAGTTTCAAACACACTTCTCAAACTTCCTCCCAAACATCTCTGTGCTCAAAACAGCCCCAGCTTCTCCAACACACTCATTTAATTGCAATATCATAATCCAGGACCCATTGTCATAAACCTTTCTGATATCCTTAATAATGACTTCACATTCTTCCTGAAATGTGGTGTTCTGAAGTGGGCACAGTGAACAGAATTTCATTGCACCCGAATGGTGAAACTAAGAATGGCTGCCATTTCTGCTTGCCAACACACACGGAATTAGAATTAAACTTTGAAGGGGTGATGTGTGGGCACAGGAAACATATACAGTTACATGGTGGTGGTGGATATTCACAGGTGGATCTTCAGTCTCCTGGATGAACAGGTAGGCTCTGCACTGATGCAACACCTTTCCTATCCACCTCCAATCTATCTGTAGTCCGTTAAATATCTCGTTGTGCCATCTCATCACGATAACCTCCCTCAAGCTAATGTCCCCATTATTGCCCCCATTACTTTTTATTCATTGTGTACTATCTCCCACCTACCTGCCATCACATCAGCAACAACAGCACCGCAGTTTAGCTATTCCTACCTGAAAGTTTTCTCCAGGCCATATTGCAACAGTAGGAATTGCTGTGAATTAAGTGTCTCTCAAGCTGACTGTTCAGCATCAGACCTAGGCCACAAAGACATCTGGCTAACCAGTGTTGGCATTTTTCTCTTTCTGTTACCACCAACATGAATGGTGGCTATTGGAACAGGGACTTGGCCAGCAGTCACTGCTGGATGGCTGCATCAGTTAATGAGGGTGACATTGGATTGTCGGTGCGGGGTTTGCAGGAAGAGTTCAAGGGCTGTTCAGAGGAAAGGACAAGAGGTTGATGTTTGTTGTGCCTCTTCACTTAGAGTCATTTAGTCATAAAGATGTACAGCATGGAAACAGACCCTTCAGTCCGACTGTTCCATGCCAACCAGATATCCTAATCTAATCTAGTCCCATTTGCCAGCACTTGGCCCATATCCGTCTAAACCCTTCCTATTCATATAGCCATCTAGGTGCCTTTTAAATGTTGTAATTGTATCAGCCTCTACCACTTCCACTGGCAGCTCATTCCATACACGCACCACCTTCAGTGTGAAAACATTGCCCCTTAGATCCTTTTTAAATTCTTCCTCTCTCACCCTGAACCTGTGCCCTCCAGTTCTGGACTTCCCCACCCCAAGGAAAAGACCTCAGCCTCTGACACTCCAGGGAAAACAGCCTCAGCCTGTTCAGCATCTCCCTTTAGCTCAAACCCTCCAGCCTTGGCAACATCTCCTTGCAGGATCTCTTAACTTGGCACAAAATGCTTAAAAGTGAGGGACCCCAAGAAAGTCACAGGAAAATCTGACACAGTTTGCTGGCTGGTCATTCAGAGCTATTGAAAGGTTGAATGAATCCCATTAAATCTCTAAACCACCATTAATTCCACTGGACTCTGGAATAATTGATGTCAATTACCTAATTGCTAAATGTAATTGACATCCTACCATGAGCAGTGAGTTCTTTGTATCAGCCCATTCCAGCCTCTGACTTAATCATGACAGGCTTCCCCACCTCCAGGAGACAGGCTTGTAAACTGTCTTGCAATTAGACGTGCTCAGCTCAGATGTTTGTCAGTGGATTAAATTCCACCCAATTCCTCTATTGTTAAAACCCAGAATTGTGTATACCTTAGGAACAATTTTCTTAACCTTCCCGGTTTTCTGTGCATATAAACCCTGCACTAAATTACAAAGGCATATGTTAGCAGTAGAGGTTTATTTGTGGGAAATGTTTCCTATCTAAAAATAGGCTGGAATAGACAAAATGTAGTGAGAAAGATCAAGTATTTTTGCAATGTACCTCAAAAATATCTTCTTAGTCATGATTAGTCACCGTTCTATCAAGAAAGGAAACTTTGCAGGATTGAGTTCTGAATAATGAAACAGAGCAAGGAGGTGACCATAAGACAGGAGAACAATTGGAAAACAGTGACCACAATATAAATAAGGTCAGCATCATATTAAAAAGGAGAGAAAAAAAATGAGGATATGGCTGAAAAAAAAGCAAACAATGTGAAAAACAAAGTGAAAAGTAAAATTGGCAAATAGGCCCATAGATCATGTGGAACACTATTAACACAGAGATAGAAAATATATAAATCAGGTATTCTCCAGTGGAGAAAAAAAAAGATTATGCCACATGATTAGCTCAAGTTGCAAAAGTCAACCGAGTGTGGCATCAAGGAGCCCGAGCAAAACTGGAATCAATGAGTATCAGGGGAAAACTCTCTGCTGGTTGAAATTATACCTGGTACATAAGAACATTGCTAGGTTTTTGGAGGTCAATCATCTCAGATCCAGGACATTTCTGCAGGAATTCTTTAGGATAATATCCCAGGCCTAACCATCCTCAGCTGCTTCATCAATGACCTTCCCTCCATCATAAGGCCAGAGGTGATGATGCTCGCCAATGATTGCACATATAGCTGCACCATTTGTGACATCTCAAATAGTGATGCAGTCCATGATCAAATGCAACAAGATCTGGACAATATCCAGAAGGGCTTCCGATTCCTGAAGAAGGGCTCATGCCTGAAACATCGATTTCTCCTGCTCCTTGGATGCTGCCTGACCTGCTGCGCTTTTCCAGCAACACATTTTCAGCTCTGATCTCTAGCATCTGCAGTCCTCACTTTCTCCTGGACAATATCCAGGCTTGGGAAAGTGATGCTTTGGCACTCAAATGCCAGATGATGAAAATCTCCAATAAGAGACAATCTAACCACTACCCCTTGACATTCAATGGTGTTACCATCACTGAATTCCCCCACCATCAACCTTGGAGTTACTCAGAAACTCAACTGGGCTCATCACATAAACACTGTGGCTCCAAGAGCAGGTTAGAAGCTGGGAATCCTGTGGCAAATAACTCACCTCCTGACTTCCCAAAGCATGTCTATCATCTATGAGGCATGATTCAGGAGTGTGATGGAAAACTACATCCCCCTTGCCTGGATGAGTGAAGCCCCAACAACACTCAAGAAGCTTGACACCATTCTGGACTAAGAAACCTGCTTGATTGGCCCTATATCCACAAACATCTACTTCCTCCACTACCTCAGAAAGCTTAGAAGCAGCAATATGCACCATCTACAAGATGCATTGTAGAAAATCACCAAAAATCCTCACTCAGCATCTTCCAAACCCACAGCCACTCCTATCTAGCAGGATAAGGGCAGCAGATACATGAGAATACCATCGACTGAAAGCTCCACTCAAAGCCATTCATCATCCTAACTTGGAAATATATCTCTATTCCTTAGTGTCACTGGGCAAAAATCCTGGACTTCCCTCTTTGATGGCATTATGAGGTTACCTACAGCACAAGGACTGCAGTGGTTCAGAAAGGCAGATTTCCTCCAACTTCTCAAGGGCACCTAGGGATGAGCAATAAATGCTGATCAACCAGCGATGCCCATGTCGCATGAATTTTTTAAAAATGCAAACAAGTGTGAGGTAGTAAAAGCAAGAAGACAGAAAATATAAAATAAAGGATAGAATACTGAAGGAATGTAAGAACAGAAAGACCTTGGTATGTATGTGCATCGACCACTGAAAGTGGCAGGCGGAGAGAGCAGTTAATATAGTGTGCAATATCCAAGATTTTATTAATAGGGACAGAGCAAGAAGAGTATACTGAACTTACATAATGCATCATTAGCCCTCATCTGGAGTCTTATGGTTAAGAGGAGTTCTGTTAGAAGTTTTCAAAATCATGGTGATCTGGATAGAATAGAGATGGGGAAGCTATTCTCACTCTGAAAAGGATAGTGAACAAGAGGGCATGAGATTTAAAGTAATTTTAAAAATGTAGCACATGTAATATGAGAAAAACATTTCCACATAATGAGTGGTGTAGAACCTATGCTGGAGCTGCTCTTTTTTTAATGACACATTAATGATCTGAAAGCAGGCAGGAATACAATATTGACATTTGCTGGGACTGTAGGTTATGTCGCAAATAATAGCATGATTTGTGATGAATACATGAGGACATATCTAGACTAACAAAGAGTTTCTCAAACAGGGGTCCATAATGATCTGGAGATTCACAGAGAACTTTCGGCCGTCCACCATGCAGGGCCAGCCTCACTGATGGCTAACATGGCCATACCCAATTTGCCTTGGTCAACAGCTATCAAAGCTGGTTGTAAAAATACGTTGCCAACCAATTGGTACTCTCCCTTCATCATAACTGTTAATCTTCCTTCACTTTGATATTTCTTGCAAACTACCTTGATGAGTGGATGATGGAAAGCTTCTGACATAATGTGCCTTCTTTCAGTAAAACCTCCATTTTGTTAGTTGCAGCATCCTTCTTAGCTTTGCGTGAAGGCAAAGCCTTAGCAATTATTTGTGGAATCATAGATAAGCAGTTTGTTTTCCACGAGTGGGGTAAGGAGGCAGGTTCTGAGTCTACCTAAGCCAGAAAAAAGATTGAGCCCTGTGCAGTTGGCATGCATTTAGTCCATATGTAACAGTCACAAAGCCAATTGAACCAATGAGCTCCCTTGCGGTTTTACAATTTAGCTTGGGTGCAGGTTGGGATGTCCGTGAGAACTAATCTAATTAAAAAGGGCTGCACCAACCAAAGAGGTTTTAGGACTGCTGGTCCAGCTGGCTACACACATACAGTGGCGAAAGGAAGTGAAACAATACAAACTGGAAGTAAGAATAGGATTCTAAATGCAGTTTAAGTGGTAAGAGTTTTAAGCGAATTTGAAAAGAATTTGAAATTAAAATGTATAAGAACGTAAAAACATTAGAAGTAGGAGCAGGAGTAAGCGACCTGACGGTGGAGCCTGCTCTGCCATTCAATGAGATCATGGCTGATCCTTTCATGGACTCAGCTCTACTTAGTCGAAACAAGTGTCTATCACCATAAAAAGAAAAATCTTCTTTGTGTACATGCACGTCTAGAATACAGAGACAGATTAAATTTCAGCTCAGACGAAACCTCGATTAGACCAGAATTAAAATGTTACATGCATTTTACATTATCTTATTATGCAAAGAAAATATATCTAATGGAAAGGAAAATGGATTAAGAAGTTCCCAGGATTGTAATGAGCTCCTTAAAACTTACATCACATTACGTACCTGTTGCATTTATGCTCATACTGTCTCGAGATCAAAACTTAATATCTGGAGGCAAATGTTTGCGTTCAAGCAAGTGCATGCATAACCAGCTTGTGAAGGTGAAGTGGTGAACGCTAAATAAGGATAAAAACAATTAAGATCACATTTTTTTAAATAGAGTTAAGCCTTCTCCTTTCCCTATAAGGAAAATAAATGGAATAAGATATTATGATTTATAACAAATTAATAAAAGATCTGCCACAGGTGATTTGTTTTCATTGTTTGCCCTGGCTATGCAGAACGTTCATGTATAACATTTATTTACTTGTGATTTTTGAAGAAGAGAAATCCGTGATGTTATTAGTTAAAGGAAGTTGTTAGTTAAAAGACATCCTTGGAGATCAGTTTAATGTCATAGTTTATCAGGAATATTATCCTTTTATGCCACGTATTATAGTTTGGACTGACTGCTAAAGACTCATGTGGGGAAACTGTGCTTTTATTTGGCAGCTATTACAGCAATTAAGTAAAATAATTTCAGGCAATTTTATTTCAGTCCCACTGGCTACATATTCATTGTAAGAAATGACGGTCAAGGTTAAAACAAAGAGTAAATCTATCAATGTAGAAACCTCTTGAACTAAATAAGGTAGATGATTACTGTTTGAAACGTTCTAATAAAATAATAAATTTAAGTTGGAAAAGCAAATATAGGCAAATTAGGTTAGATTATTTATGTTAATTAAATTTCTATAATTTAGTACTAATGAACATCTTTCTGTTTTCAAAGTAAAACTACTTAAACCTAAGTGCTTTTATTCAGAAGTCTAGTAACTCTAATTTGTCGGTAATGATTTGACTCCACTGTTGTCAATTTAGAAAATTGGAATCGTGACCAGATGCATCTTATTATGCGATTAATTCCATGTCACCGAAAGCAAATATTCAGAGCGCTATCAGCCATCTGTTGATGTAGAAATCACATATCGGCACTAGTGCCTGCGCCAATGGGAATCTAAGTAGAAGGTTCAACCTTGTCCACCCCTAACTTCAGAACATATTTCTATTTGGAACAGGGAATTAAGTTGTGATAGTTTCTGTTCAGGTATCTTTTGCAATAAACAACTCTTGTCCATATCCAGCATGAAACCGCTTTATGTTAGCTGCTGTATTAGTAAAGGGATGATTCTGTAACCTTTGCTCCTTTGGAATACAGCACTTGCACATCCTTTCCCACTGGTTGTATTGTAATTGTGCTGTATTGTTTTAATTGTGCGAGAGGAACAGCAAATTGATGCCTTGATTATTTGACTGAAGTGTTGTGTTTGATGTTGCATTACAAATATCATTAGAGGGTCATTATAAGATTGGCCTTTCTGGATGGAGGAAATATCTAGGTTTGCAAGTGCTACTTTCTGGCATTATGTTCAGACTAGCAGGGGCTAAAGAGCCAATGCAAGGCTGTTAGAAGAATCGAATTGTTACAGTACATCTATAACATAAACACCATAAATGCAAAGAGTCTGGAAAGCTTAGACCTAAATTGCAAAGTGCTGAACAACATATTTGAACTGAAGCGTGAACCTGGATAAAACTATCAAGTGTACAGCATAGGCTAATTTTTGCAAATATCTTAACAACAAGTGTTGATGCTTTGTTTACAGTTTTGTGTATTTGCCAGACAATGCGTCTAAATGAAGGTCAAGTGACAAGCGTACGTTTTTTCTTCAATGTAAATTTTGTTACTCTCAGTCCCCAGGTTAGATACGTTTTCAGACATGATACCCCAATTTATCAAGTTCCCAGGAAAAGAGGAATAACTGGTCCCCCTTCATTGTTCACTCGTTTCCCCCCCCTTACCCCCAATCCAGTTTGTCACAGCAACATTAATTTTAAAAAGATCCTTTCTCTTGTGAATGGCTTTCTGCCAGACCGAATGATTTTTGTTAAATGAGCCAATTTAACGAGGCTTTCTTGAGTTTATGAGTTGCAGAGTGCAAGAACACAAGATTAGAAATGAGAGGTGAGTTCATAAAGATAAAAGTTTAAAAAAAGGGCCAATATTTGAATTTGAAGAAGAGTAGATAACGAGACATTCTGGCTGTTATGTGGGTGATACTGGTGGCACTGATGTTGGCAGGTAAGCAGTCAATTTTGAGATGCTCAGCTTTGCAGGTCATCTGAACTGGCTTTCGCTGTGTTTTTGACTGTGATTTCACTTGCTTTCTGATTTTCAGCAAAGAGAGAGAGATTTTATTTGCAGCACAGGGATGACTAGGTGTTTTCTCAGCTGTGACCAACTAACCTACGAAGAATTATGGAATCATAGAATCCCTAATGTGTGGAAGCAGGCCTTTCGGCCTATCTGGTTGACACTGACCCTCTGAAGAGCATTCCACCCAGATCCACCCCTCTACACTATCCCAGAAATCCCAGCGTTTCCCATGGTGAATCCACCTAACCTGGATACCATGGGCAATTTAGCACAGCCAATTCACCTATCTGCACATCATTGGTGTTCTGTTGAACTCACTAGAACACACAGACCAAAATTGGAACAGGATGTCAACCCCTATTCCTGAGTATTCCTAAAATGGAAAATTATAAATATGTCTCTCACACAGATTACTCTCTTCTCTCCCATTATGTTCATGGTCTGAGATGTTCACAGTCATTCTTTGAAGCTTCCTTTGAACTGTAGAAAGTCCAATATTCCAGAGGTTTCAGGAAGTATTCCAGCAGTCAGTGAATGCCATGCTTAGAAGTTACCTCATTAGCTTGGCATTGTTTGCAGCCTTTGTTCAATTTTAAAAAAAAACACACCTTGCTCAAAACATCAATATGTCTGTAAGTGATTTGAGACTTAGTCCGGTCACCTATAAAAAGGATGGAAAGGGCAGATTAATAAGCGATCCGATCTGTTTCTTAGTGAAATAGGTTTGAATTTTGCCAGAAATCAGCAAATTACCAATTTTGGTTGGTTTCATGAAAGGTTCCTCTCGATGACGTCGCGTGAGATGTTGTAAACTGTCTTCCCCAACTGGCTTCATTAACTATGCATCATTTTCTTATGGTGCCTTGCTCGTTGCCTTCTCCCTCTTGCTGTCGGAAACGTGCCTGCTGGGACATTCTGGGTCTTCTGGCATCTCCACCATATTGATACGAATTAACCATTGGCATTCCAGAGCTACCCTGCCCAGCCTGTGTCATTTGCTCTGGGCATCTTAGACAAAGGGAAAACTGGCATCCTGTTTGCAGACAGAAACTTGGAGGCCCTGGCACAAAGGAGCACCATCTTCTTTTTCCAAGATTGACATCATGACACAAGACCCTGCTAAACTGGGCGGAGGTTACCACACCAATCAATGTGATGTTGAAGTTCTGGAGGAATGCTTAGCAATGCAATAGGAAAATCACATACCTCCCCTGCTTTGTGAAGGTGAATGCCAACATCTTCTTTATGGTATCCTTTATTCACTCAATCTTCATCACTGCACATAGCTCCCAGCAAGGATCATTGTCCAGCAACCTCATTATTGCATGCAACAACTTGCCTGACAAACTCATTTTCTACAAACCCACCGACTCCCACAGCTACCTGGATTACACCTCTTCCCACCCTACCTCTTGCAAAAATGCCATCCCGTATTCCCAATTCCTCCGCCTCCGCCGTATCTGCTCCCAGGAGGAGCGGTTCCACACAGAAAACACCAGATGGCCTCCTTCTTTAGAGACCGCAATTTCCCTTCCCACGTGGTTAAAGATGCCCTCCAACGCATCTCATCCACATCCCACACCTCCGCCCTCAGACCCAACCCCTCCAACCGCAACAAGGACAGAACGCCCCTGGTGCTCACCTCCCACCCTACCAACCTTCGCATAAACCAAATCATCCGCCGACATTCCCGCCACCTCCAAACAGACCCCACCACCAGGGATATATTTCCCTCCCCACACCTTTCCG
>NC_057719.1:21658631-21659418 GCF_004010195.1 Chiloscyllium plagiosum
TGCTGTGCTCTTCCAGCACCACTGATCCAGAATCTGGTTTCCAGCATCTGTAGTCATTGTTTTTACCTTTTAAACTCTCACCCAGCCAATCACTCAGAATACTGTCTGTATGCCCTCTGCACCACCTACTCACTAACTCAGCATACCTCACAGTCTTTCCCCTATCTATGCCAATGCTAACAGTTGTGCCAGCTACTTCTATCTCAGTAAATCCCTCCCTTTGACTCAAAAGAGAAGAAAATGAACTGTATGTGTTTTTCTGACAAGCGACTATGGTTTCTTGGCCATCATTAGATTCTTAATTCCAGATTTTTATTGAAATCAAATTCCACCATGACTTGAAGATGCCGGTGTTGGATTGGGGTGTACAAAGTTAAAAATCAGACAACACCAGGTTATAGTCCAATGGGTTTAATTGGAAGCACTAGCTTTCAGAGCACTGCTCCTTCATCAGGTGGTTGTGGAGTACACGATTGTAAGACACAGAATTAAAAGCAAAAGTTTACAGTGTGATGTAACTAAAAAATACCTTGATTGTTAGTTAAATTTCTCATCTGTTCAAATTACCATGTTAGTTTGACTTCTTTCATATGTAAATTGCAAAACGTTTTTTAAAAATTACATTCTCAAGTGAACTTTAACAATTGGTGTCAGCCCAGATAATGTATTGAAGGTGTTAGCCCCCTGTGTGCTGCTGTCTGTAATATAATGTTTAGACTGATTCTAATCTAAAAAATGAATTAACAGAATCTTACATGGATTCATGCAGTTTTTGAGCAAAGTACAA
>NC_057719.1:21659509-21660912 GCF_004010195.1 Chiloscyllium plagiosum
TCGAACCCAGCACCACCTTCCTAACCTGCAATCTTCTTCCTGACCTCTCCGCTCCCACCCCCACTCCGGCCTATCACCCTCACCATGACCTCCTTCCAAATATCGCATTTCCAATGTCCCTCCCCCAAGTCCCTCCTCCCTACCTTTTATCTTAGCCTGCTGGAATCTGCTCCCAGGAGGACCAGTTCCAATACCGTACAACCCAGACGGCCTCCTTCTTCAAAGACCACAAATTCCCACCAGACGTGATCGATGATGCCCTCCACCACATCTACTCCACTTCCCGCTCCTCCGCCCTTGAGCCCCGCCCCTCCAACCGCCACCAGGACAGAACCCTACTGGTCCTCACCTTCCACCCCACCAACCTCCATATACATAGTATAATCCGTCGTCATTTCCGCCACCTCCAAACGGACCCCACCATCAGGGATATATTTCCCTACCCTCCTCTATCAGTGTTCCGAAAAGACCACTCCCTCCGTGACTCCCTAGTCAAGTCCACACCCCCCACCAACTCAACCTCCACTCCCCGCACATTCCCCTGCAACTGCAAGAAATGTAAAACTTGCGCCCACACCTCCACCCTTAATTCCCTCCAAGGCCCCAGGGGATCCTTCCATATCCACCACAAATTCACCTGCACCTCCACACACATCATTTACTGCATCCGCTGCACCCGATGTGGCCTCCTCTATATTGGGGAGACAGGCCGCCTACTTGCGGAACGTTCCTCCCCCAAGTCCCTCCTCCCGACCTTTTATCTTAGCCTGCTGGACACACTTTCCTCATTCCTGAAGAAGGGCTCATGCCCGAAACGTCAATTCTCCTGCTCCTTGGATGCTGCCTGACCTGCTGCGCTTTTCCAGCAACACATTTGTAAGTACAAATTTACCCAAGAAATGTATATGTGTATGTGTGTGTGTGTGTGTGTGTGTATGTGTGTGTGTGTATGTGTGTCTGTGTGAGTGTCTGTGTGTGTCTGTGGGTGGTGCGGGGTGGAATTGGACCCAACCAGATGGCCACTACCCTGGGCATGACACGTATGGTCAAACCGTCAGGAAATATATAAATGCCAGATTCATCAGTGGCACCCATAAGGTAGAGCAAAACATCACCCGTTCACAACGCAACAACACCCATGTTCTGAAAACCAATCACAACATTGTCATCAAACCAGCAGATAAAGGAGGAGCTATCATCATTCAGAATAGTCAGATTACTGCAAGGAAGTGTACCGACAACTGAACAACCAGAAACACTACAGGCAACTACTGGCCGATCCGAGCAAAGAACACACCCGTGAACTCAACACATTGATCAGGATCCAGTCCTTCAGAGTTCCCTACGCGTCCTCATCCCACGTACTTCTCACTAGGTGACTTCTACTGCCTTCCAAAGATACA
>NC_057719.1:21661412-21662225 GCF_004010195.1 Chiloscyllium plagiosum
ACACTTGTTGTTGGAAGGTTGAGAGTGATAATGATAATGAAGGGAGAACATGCCTGCAATTTCACAGCACCAATCAACTTTCCAGACCATTTTGGAAACAGATGGGTGGAGGTGGGAGCAAAGGACAGTAGGCTTCAGCCAATCAAGTGCTCAGTGTTTTTCCTGACTGAACATTCCAGCCATGAACCTGGCCTCCCTCTGGAACTGAAACGTGGCCCAGAGAAAGAGGCAGATACTTTGCTAAAGGCCTGGGAGTCCAGTGCTCCCCGGAGATGTGAGTCTGCACTGGAAATATGCTCAATATAGGTGTCTCAACCCCAAGAACTATAATCCATTGTGTTTGAAAACATCTCAGTGGGACACATTAAAATAGTACATGAATGCAAGGTTTACTTTCTTATTTCTATCTGACTTACTTCAGTTGTCCAGTAGGATTCTTTTTATGGGTTGAGTCATGATAAATCTGCTGTTTTAGATAAAACATTGATAGTAATGCTTTAGTAAGTTTACAGATGACACCAAAATTGGAGGTGTAGTG
The DNA here is from genome assembly GCF_004010195.1 of Chiloscyllium plagiosum. Lineage (NCBI taxonomy): Eukaryota > Metazoa > Chordata > Chondrichthyes > Orectolobiformes > Hemiscylliidae > Chiloscyllium > Chiloscyllium plagiosum. The sequence goes on from NC_057719.1 coordinate 21,661,951, forward strand.
GACAGCGAAGAGGGTTACCTCAGATTACAACAGGATCTGGACCAGATGGGCCAATGGGCTGAGAAATGGAAGATGGACTTTAATTCAGATAAATGCAAAGTGCTGCATTTTGGGAAAGCAAATCTTAGCAGGACTTATACGCTTAATGGTAAGGTCTTAGGGAGTGTTGCTGAACAAAGAGACCTTGGAGTGCAGGTTCATAGCTCCTTGAAAGTGGAGTCGCAGGTCGATAGGATAGTGAAGACGACGTTTGGTATGCTTTCCTTTATTGGTCA
>NC_057719.1:21662460-21666002 GCF_004010195.1 Chiloscyllium plagiosum
TTGGATGGGTATATGAATAGGAAGGATTTGGAGGGATATGGGCCGGGTGCTGGCAGGTGGGACTGGATTGGGTTGGGATATCTGGTCAGCGTGGACGAGTTGGACTGAAGGGTCTGTTTCCATGCTGTACATCTCTATGACTCTATATGGCAACAGTGTGTTGGGTCTTGTTGTGACGGGTTATATTTAAGATAAATCTTACATTACTTATATAGAGTGCTGAGACTTATTGTATTGTCAGATAATACCTTGGCTATAAGGATTATAAACAGAATCACTTCAAATATAACGGGACTATGGAAAGTCTGTATTAATTTTGAGGTATCACCATTGTTAATATTAAATCTGTTGCCAAATTGCCCTTATATTCAACCATATCAGAAGCATATTGATTGCGGATCATTTGGTGAACATTGCATTTGATTAAGTGATCAGCGATAATGTCTTACTTTATAATCTAGGAAGATTCAAGTCATTGAACCACAATGATTCCAAATGATCAAAGAGACAATTTTGTGAAACATATTTGCATTTCTGTTTTGGCAGGCAGCTCTGAAATGTTTTGTTTTATTATTATCTTGCAGACTTTAGGTTCTATTAGTTTAAAATAGAAGGTGCTTTTGATGACCTTGGTCCTGTCACAAGCAAGCTATCAGTGTTTTTAGTTTTGTGTTCTGTCATGTCCTCATCATATTGTGGAGACTGGGCAGGGTATTCAATGAGTTCAGTAACTCTTCTGAATGTTAATGGTCTCTTGGAGGCTTATAATATTTTTTGTTCACGTTTTGCACTTTAGTGAATCATGTCAGCATCTGCAATAATATGGCGCGCATAGTTGATGTTTTTATTTAAATCATAATCAATGTAATTCATTGTATTATGGTATTTTGCATTTGCTGTATTTAAAAATGCTCGGTTTTTAAAGCTGTTGTAGTGTATTATGAATTCAGAACTCAGAACTGGGGATGGGGAAGGCTGTGGCTCATGTTTGAGATTAAATTCCTTTTTGGCATTCAGCTGACAGGGCACTTTGCACTACTGGTGTTTTCTTTCAACATAGTCTTGTGCCACGAGAGCCCAATCTGCATGTGTCAGGAATTCCAAGCTTTCCTCCCTCTCTGCTGTTCTGATTTCACCATTCACAACTATATCTGTGTTTGGTACATGTCTTTGTATTTCTCTCATTGGGCCTTCATTCATCTTGGACTGACATTGTCCTGTCATTAAATCATCTTGCTAATTACATTACAGATCATTTGAAAAATTCCGGAACCACTCAGCAGTTCAGTCGATGTACAGAGAGAAACATAGAATATTGGTCTGTATTATCCGCTCAAAATCTGCATTTTCTGCTGCTAGCCATTTCCACCCACGCACCCACCCCCTCCAATCGATCCATGATGTTGAGTTTTCCTGGTCTTTGTTACAAATAGGGAAGAAAAAAAAGTGATCATTTTTTAAAATTGCCAAATATCACCTTTAATCTTCAGTTCGAACTTCTAGCCTTGACCTAGAAGTCCATTTACAGTAATGTTGAACAAGGAGAAGCACATCTTCATTACTGCCCCATTAACCACAGACACTCTTTTTTTGAAATGGTTATTGCCTGACACTTGTTCTCATAGATAATACAGGCTCCCAGAACAGCCTTGTGAGAAATGAGGTTCCAAAGTGTCTTTTCATTAATCATTTCTCAGAAAAAAAGCAGATAACTTTGAAATTCCTCAATCTCAAGTTAACAAAAAGTGTTTTTATCTCTTTGTTCTTTTATGACTTCGGAGCATTGCTGGCAGGGCAAGCATTTGTTAACCATCATTACTTGCCCTTGAAGTAATTGATTTGTTAGCTTTTTTTCCAGAGGGCAGTTAAGGGTTAAACACATCAATGTGTTTCTAGAGTTACATGTAGGCCACACTAAGTAAGGATGGCAAACTTCCATCCCTTCAGGCCATCTGTGAAACAGATGGTTCGATGATGGTATTGGGGAAGCAGTAACCATTCTTAAAGACAGGTGAGGTGCTAGAGGACTAGAAGGCTGCTCATGTTGTCCTCCTGTACAAGAAGTGTAGTAGGGATATTCCGGGTAACTACAGACCAGTGAGCCTGACATCAGTGGTGGGGAAGTTGCTGGAGAGGGTACTGAGAGATAGGATCTATTTATATTTGGAAAGGAATGAGCTTATTGGTGATGGGCAACATGGTTTTGTGCAGGGGAGATCGTGCCTTACAAACTTGATACAGTTCTTTGAGGAAGTGACCAAGTTGTCAGATGAAGGAAGGGCAGTTGATGTCATATACATGGACTTTAGTAAGGCGTTTGATAAGGCTCGCCATTGTCGACTAATGGAGAAAGTGAAGTCACATGGTGGGCTAGGTGGATAAAGAACTGGTTGAACAACAGGAGACAGAGAGTAGTAGTTGAAAGGAGTTTCTCGAAATGGAGAAAGGTGACCAGTGATGTTCCACAGGGGTCAGTATTGTGACCACTATTGTTTGTAATATACATAAGGGATCTGGAAGAGGGCACTGTTGGTATGATCAGCAAGTTTGCAGGTGACACAAAGATTGGTGGAGGAGCAGAAAGCATAAGGCACTGTCAGAGAATACAAGAGAATATAGATAGACTGGAGAGTTGTGCAGAAAAGTAGCAGATGGCTTTCAATCCAGACAAATGTGAGGTGATGCATTTAGGCAGGTCTAATTCTAGAGCGGATTATACAATGAATGGAAGAGCCTTGGGAAAAGTTGATGTGCAGAGAGATCTAGGAGTGCAGGTCCATTGTACCCTGAAGGTTGCTGCACAGGTGGATAGAGTGGTCAAGAAGGCATATAGTATGCTTGCCTTCATCGAATGGGGTATTGAGTATAAGAGCTGGCAAGTCATGTTAACATTGGACAAGACTTTGGTTCGGCCGCATTTAGAATACTGTGTACAGTTCTGGGTGCCACATTACCAAAATGATGTGGATGCTTTGGAAAGGGTGCAGAGAAGGTTTACGAGGATGTTGCCTCGTATGGAAGGTGCTATCTATGAACAGAGGTTGAGTAGGTTAAGATTGTTTTCATTAGCAAAAAGGAGATTGAGGTTTACAAAATCATGAAGGGTAAAGACAGGGTGGATAGAGACAAGCTTTTTCCCAGGGTGAAGAATTCAATGACGAGAGGTCACGCTTTCAAGGTGAGAGGTGGAAAGTTTAAGGGGGATACACATGGCAAATACTTCACACAGAGGGTGGCGAGAGTTTGGAACGTGTTGCCAGCAGAGGTGGTAGAGGGAGGCACGATAGATTCATTTAAGATGCGTCTGGACAGATGCATGAGTAGGTGTGAAGCAGAGGGATACAAGTACTTAGGAATTGACCGGCAGGTTTAGACAGTACATTTGGATCGGCTCAGGCTTGGAGGGCTGTAAATGTTCTTTGTTCTATTATCGCTAGACAATTAATCTACCCCGCCCCCACGCCGAACCCCACCCCTGCCCCGATCTCCGTCCTCGCCCCGACTCCCGCCCCCATGCCTAACCCCGCCCCCACTCCCAGCTC
>NC_057719.1:21668267-21674014 GCF_004010195.1 Chiloscyllium plagiosum
TTTCTCCAGTTTCCTCATTTTCCCTCCCCCCACCTTGTCTCAGTCCCACCCCTCGGACTCAGCGCCGCCATCCTAACCTGCAATCTTCTTCCTGACCTCTCCGCCCCCACCCCCACTCTGGCCTATCACCCTCACCTTAACTTCCTTCTACCTATCGCATTTCCAATGCCCCTTCCCCAAGTCCCTCTTCCCTACCTTTTATCTTAGCCTGCTTGGCACACTTTCCTCATTCCTGAAGAAGGGCTCATGCCCAAAACGTCGATTCTCCTTCTCCTTGGATGCTGCCTGACCTGCTGCGCTTTTCCAGCAACACATTTTCAGCTCAATTAATCTGAAGACCTAGGTAATGTTCAGGGGTTCTGGCAGATGGTAGAATTTGAATCAAATAAATATCTGGATTAAAAGTCTAATCATGACCATGAAACCATTGATTGATTGTCAATGAAATATGGTTTATTAATATCCTTTAGGGAAGGCAACTGTCTTCCTTCCCAAATCTGGTCGATGTGGGACTCCAGACTACATCAGTGTAGTTGACTCTCATTTGTCCTCTTGGCAGCTAGGGATGGGCAATGAATGCTGGTCTGGCCAGCAATTCCCACATACTTGCAATGAATTTTTAAGAAGTTTTTCTGAGAATCAAAGATTACTTATCATGGTCAACATTACTGAGACCAGCTTTATATTTCAGGTTTGGTAACTAAATTCAACTTTCACCATTTGTTGTGGAGGGATTTGAATCTGTATTCCCAGATCATTAGGCTAGGCCTCTGGCTTACCAGCCTTGTGAAGTTACCATTTGGTTATCGTCTCCCAAATACTTTGAATCTTAGAATCCCTACAATGTGGCATAAGGTCATTTGGCCCAACAGGTCCATACCAAACCTCTGAATAGCATTCCACCAGGACCTATTCCCTTACCCTATCTCTGTAACCCTGCATTTCCTATGGCTAACACACCTAACCTACACATCCCTTGACACTTTGAGTAACTTAGCACAGCTAATCCACCTAACCTGAACATCTTTGGACTGTGGGAGGAAACCAGAGCACCCGGCAGAAACCCACGCAGACACGAGTGAGTGTGCAAGCTCCACACAGACAGTTGCCTGAAACTGGAATCAAACCTGGCGCTGTAAGGCAAATACTGAATGAAATGTTATCAGAACAGAAAATAACCTATATTTGTCCTTTTAGTTTGAGGTTTCTCTGTCATTGCTTAGCTTGAGATTGTTCTTATCATTGTCTACTTATTTCCTTTGCAAAAATATACTTAATTCATAAAGAAATTCTTTATGTATATAGACAGTTACTAAAGCAGTTCAATTCTTTATGTTCTTTGCATATTGAGAAAAAACACGCATTGAGATTTGACTTTCCCTATAGTTACAAGAATTTCTTAATTATACAAAACACTATTTGCATGTATTTGAGATTCAGGAGGGTCCAACAACTGAGCGGACCCCCATTAGACTAACATTGTCTCCTTCTACGTCGCTCTTTCTGTTGTACCCCCAGCCAGATTTGCTTGACATCTGTCTCATTCCATCTTTCCTCTCCATGGCCTGAGATCTGCCATGGACAATAAAGAACGGATGGTCTGAAGATATGAAAGACATTATTTGAAGTTGTTGTGTGCATGTAAATAATTTGTACGATTGCTTTGAGTAACACCTACGATTGGTAGGTCTTCTGTGGACATCTGGCAATTTGACTGATGACTAAAGGATATGAGCAATGCACTTCCATGTTTGCTGTAGTGACTCTGCAACACTTCACTTAAACAACACATTGACTGTAAGTCAAGGTGATCGGAAGATTATTGCACCAAGTGAAATCGCAGTGGCAACTTTCCTGTTTTGAGTTCTGCCAATGTCTGTTGATTGACCAATCTTCCAAAACTACTGTTTGTACTTCTTACTGGTACTTTCCAAGAGCTGCCTAAATGATTCGCTTGAATATAATTGTATGATATATCATTTGAGGCGGCACGGTGGCTCAGTGGTTAGCACTGCTGCCTCAGGGTCCCAGGTTCAAATCCAGCCTTGGGCGACTGTCTGTGTGGAGTTTGCACGTTCTCCCCATGTCTGAGTGGGTTTCCTCCGGGTTCTCCAGTTTCCTCCCACAATCTAAAGATGTGCATGTAAGGTGAATTGGCCATTCTAAATTGCCCGTAATGTTAGGTGCATTAGTCAGAGGGAAATGGGTCTGGGTGGGTTACTCTTCAGAGGGTCAGTGTGGACTGGCTGGGCCGAAGGGCCTGTTTCTACACTTTAGGGAATCTTATCAATTGTCCTCATCACTAGATCAAATCAAAACAGTCTGCTGAATATAATTGTACAATATATCATTCAATTGTCTTCATTGCTTAGATCAAATGGAAAACAGTCTCACAAATTACTTTATTAGCCTCCTCCGTGGCTTGCAAATACCCGGAACTTTTAAATTAGAGTCGACATCTAATTATTATTTTTAGAAGGCAGGGTTTTTAGTTTTAAAATTGCAGTGTCCCATAATGAAGGCAGCAGCTGTGGTGAGGACATGATAGACAGGCATTACGATGTTATGACAGTGTTTTAAAAACAAACAACATTGCTCTTTAGGTGGGACAGGGGCAGGAGGAATGGCATGGTTAGTTCTTAAGCATACACACAAGTGTGTTTGAAAGACTGAAAAGTTCCCCTTAGAGCGCCAAAGAAATCAAACAAACTCCATGAGTCAACTTGATCATAATCACCAGCAACTTACTTCCTGTAATGGGAAAGTGACGACTTTCTTCAAAAGGTTTTAATCGTTGTCTGAACCTCTCTCAACCTATAATCACAAAATATTTCAAATATCCTATCTAATTGAATTCAATCTTTGTACGTTGTTAAAAGAAAATCAGATCTGTTGAAATCTTTTAGCTTGCTCCAAAACAAGTGAGGTGAGACATAAAATTTTAAAGTTGAGAACTTCCTAATTATTCTTAAAGTGGTAGATTGTATGCTGTGCTTGCCTCCTGCCCTCCAGAGATGGGACACTGCATTATAATTTTAAATCAGCCACACACTAGGGATTATGGTATAAATTGAACAATTACTGGCTGGGGCTTGCTTGAGGTGTCAAAATTGAGCACACAAAATGGGAGCCAAGTACAAATGCTTCCATTATTTTTAGATAACTCCTTGTAATCCAGGAGAAGCAAAAGTGCTGTTCCTGGCCCACTCACTTCTTTCCATCTCTGAAGATATTTTATATCATTGATTTTCCTCGGAGCAATGTAGAGAAGCCACTTGTTTCTGAATGTGCCATGAAATGGAGATGCTGGTGTTGCACTGGGCGGACAAACTCAGATTATAGTCCAACACTGGTGGTTTTAAATAAACCTTTTGGACGATAACCTAGTGTTGTGTGACTTCTGATTCTCAATGCGCAGCAACTTTAGTTACAATGTTTTGATTAATATTTTAAAATGTCTGCTCTGTGCTTCAGTTCTTAATTTCTGGCCACTTCTGTGTGTTTGAATACTTATCTCTAAGGAGAAAGTGAGGACTGCAGATGCTGGAGATCAGAGCTGAAAATGTGTTGCTGGAAAAGCGCAGCAGGTCAGGCAGCATCCAAGGAGCAGGAGAATCGACGTTTCGAAACGTCGATTCTCCTGCTCCTTGGATGCTGCCTGACCTGCTGTGCTTTTCCAGCAACACATTTTTAACTACTTATATCTAAGTCAACATCCAGGCTTAATAAATCAAAGACAGTGAAGCTAAATCAGTGAACATAGACAACTATTACCAAATGCAGAACAATTGAAGGACTGAACATAACTGCAACCAGCTTCCCCTCATTATCATGACCAACAAAACTGAAAAATATGATGCCCCAACCCATATTCCCAACCCACTATTCCCAACTTTTACCAAGCTCCAATTCCTCCCGATGTTCTGACTGACTTCTGCAGGAATCAGCTCTTGCCATTAACATCAGCAGGATTTTTTTAAAGAAAATAATTCACAGGATGTGGGTTTTGCTGGCTCAGAAAGCACTTATTACTAATCCCAGATGGCAGTGAAGAGCTGTGAGTCTGGAGTCACATGGCAGCCAAACCAGGTAAGGTCAGCAGATATCCTTCCTGAAGAGGCATCAGTGTACCAGATGGGTTTTTGCAACAATCACCAATGGTCCATGGTCATCATTGGACTCTTCATTTCAGATGTTTATTGAATTCAAATTCCACCATCAGCCATGGAGGGATTTGAACCCAGATCCCCAGAAGATTACCTGGATCTCTGGATTAATAGTCCCACAATAATACTAGATTATCACCTCTGTTATGTTCCATCTGCCTCAATGTGTTTTCCACCTCACTTCTACATACCTCTGCTCCCTCTTCACTTCCCTCTAAATGTCTGGGATTGTGATTCACCAACATAAGTATTCCTACTTCTTTGGTAAAAGTTAAGCTATGTGAATTGGCATCATCATTTTTTTATATAACTCTCCAGATCTTGAACTCAACACCATGTGCAGGAAGTCAAGATTAGAGTGGTGCTGGAAAAGTACAACAAGTCAGGCAGCATCTGAGGTGCAGGAAATTCGACGTTTCAGGCAAAAGCCCTTCCATCAGCCCTCATTCCTGATGAAAGGCTTTTGCCCGAAACATCTATTTTCCTGTTCCTTGGATGCTGCCTGACATACTGTGCATTTCCAGCACCACTCTAATCTCCAGCATCTGCAATACCCACTTCAGCCGACCATGTGCAGGAACTTAATTTGAGACTTATGTATCAAAGACCCATGTAGCTTTAGTGCACTTCTCTACATTATGCAGACAGTCCATGAAATGCTAAACCTAAAATTTGTTCTGCTCTTCCAATGTCCTTAAGATTCAATGTCTTTAACAAGTGACTAATGATTACTCCTAGAGATGGACTTAATGATAAGATTGTAAAACACGAAGGGCTTAGAATCATCAAGATATACAGCTCAGAAACTGACCTTTAACTCCAATTCATCCATGCCAAACAAATATCCTACATCAATCTAATCCTATTTGCTAGCATTTGGCCCATATCCCTGTAAACACTTCCTCTTCATATACCCATCAAGATGCCTTTTAAATGTTGTAATTGTACCTGCCTCCATCAGTATTTACTGTGGAAAAAGATATGGAAGATATAGATTGTAGGGAAATAGATGGTGATATCTTGCAAAATGTCTAGATTACAGAGGAGGAAGTGCTGGCTGTCTTGAAATGGGTAAAGGTGGGTAAATCCCCAGGACCTGATCAGGTGTACCCGAGAACTCTATGGGAAGCCAGAGAAGTGATTGCTGGGTCTCTTGCTGAGATATTTGTATCACCGATAGTCACAGGTGAGGTGCTAGAAGACTGGAGGTTGGCTAACATGGTGCCACTATTTAAGAAGTGCGGTAAAGACAAGCCAGGAACTATAGACCAGTGAGCCTGACCTTGGTGGTGGGCAAGTTTTTGGAGGGAATCCTGAGGGACAGGATGTACGTATATTTGGAAAGGAAAGGACTGATTAGGGATAGTCAACATGGCTTTGTGCGTGGGAAATCAAGTCTCACAAACTTGATTGAATTTTTTGAACAGTAGATGTGATCTATATGGACTTCAGTAAGGCGTTCAACAAGGTTCCCCATGGGAGACTGATTAACAACGTTAGATCTCGTGGAATACAGGGAGAACTAGCCATTTGGATACAGAACTGGCTCAAAGGTAGAAGACAGAGGGTGGTGGTGGTGGG
>NC_057719.1:21674156-21697067 GCF_004010195.1 Chiloscyllium plagiosum
AGAGTATTGAGTACAGGAGTTGGGAGGTCATGTTGCGGCTGTACAGGACATTGGTTAGGCCACTGTTGGAATATTGTGTGCAATTCTGGTCTCCTTCATATCGGAAAGATGTTGTGAAACTTGAAAGGGTTCAGAAAAGATTTACAAGGGTGTTGCCAGGGTTGGAGAATTTGAACTATAGTGAGAGGCTGAACAGGCTGGGGCTGTTTTCCCTGGAACTTCGGAGGCTGTGGGATGACCTTATAGAGGTCTACAAAATTATGAGGGGCATGGATAGGATAAATGGACAAAGTCTTTTCCCTGGGGTCGGGGAGTCCAGAACTCGAGGGCATAGGTTTCGGGTGAGAGGGGAAAGATATAAAAGAGACCCAAGGGGCAACTTTTTCACGCAGAGGGTGGTATGTGTATGGAATGAGCTGTCAGAAGAAGTGGTGGCAGCTGGTACAATTGCAACATTTAAGAGGCATTTGGATGGGTATATGAATAGGAAGGGTTTGGAGGGATATGGGCCGGGTGCTGGCAGGTGGGACTAGATTGGGTTGGGATATCTGGTCGTCGTGGATAGGTTGGACCGAAGGGTCTGTTTTCATGCTGTACATCTCTATGACTCTATGACCATGTCTGGCAGCTCATTCCATACAAGCACCAGCCTCTTCTGCGTGAAAAATTTGCTCCTTAGGACTTTTTAAAAACTTTCCCCTCTCACTTTAACCTGTGGCCTCTAGTTTTGGAATCCCCTACCCTGGGCAAAGATGTTGGCTACTCACCGCATCCATGCCCCTCATGATGTTATAAACCGCCATACATAAAGCTTCCGATGCTCCAGGGAAAATGACTCTAGCCAATTCAACTTCTCCCTATATCTCAAACCTTCCAACCCTGACAGCATCCTTGTTAATCTTTTTGAACCCTTTTAAGTTCAACAACATCTTTCCTGGAGCAGGGAGACCAGAATTGAATGCAGTATTCCAAAAGTGGCCTCACCAATGTTGCAAGAATTTGAGGCTTTTTTGCAGTACTTTCTACCTTCATCAGCTTTCTCAATCAGAACACCATCTCCATAAACTCCTCTCCTAATCATTTGTTTGATTCAACCCACTACTTGTCAGACATCCTGTCACATTTATATTGTGTTAAAGGCTTACTGAAGTGTTATCTTCGAGAAGGATTGGATTTTAGTGGCAGATGGAAGGATGTGCTTTGGTGTCAAAACTGTGAGGTTGCAGAAGGAGAAGAAATAGGGTCATAGAGTCATAGAGATGTATAGCATGGGAAAAAACAGACCGTTCGTTCCAACCCGATCATGCCGACCAGATATTCTAAACTAATCTTGTCGCATTTGCATGTGCCTTGCCAATGGCTTTGGTGCGCAGGCTTTTTACTTAGAGCTGAGGGAGTGTAAGAAAGGAAAGCTCAGAGAAGCATGAACAATTATGCAAGTAAAATAGGCACAGACAAGAACGGTTGCTAGAATGTTGGAAAGTTCGATATGTAGGGGTGATGTCAGAAATTACAAAATTAGGAAATGTGTAAGTATAAAATATAATGAAAACAGATCAAAAAGGTCCATCAGTTCGTAAAATTGTGTGGCTTAATTTCCCTCCTTCTTCGTGGGAGATGTTGCTGCAAGTGAGATACAGCTGGAGTAATAATGTTGCGTGGGGCCATATTTTTGTGCTCTTCAATAGCTTTTTCTTGGATCTGGTCTTTTGCTCTAACACTGGTCTTCCCTGTACTCTTTTCACTCAATCTCTTCCCTCAATATACAAGCCTGATTTACCAGTATGTATAAGAAACATTCATTGAACACCTGCAAAATCAAAAATTCTGAAACTAATTCAAGTTTCAGCTAGCAGTACTTGACAACGTTTACATTTACTGAGGAGATGTATGGTAATTGAACCTTCTCTTTGAAAATGTGAGAATTTGAAAAATGCAAAGCCTTATTGAATTACGTTCATACAATGATTCCCAATGCATAGCTGTGCATGTTTCATTCAAATTAAATCACTGCATCTATTAACACGGTCAATTTTCTCCATTGCACTTTAGTTTTGCATAATATGTATAACACTACTTGCACATATGGTGGCAAACGGATACAGCATTTGTAGTATGAACCAAGTGTAGTAAATGGTTCATAGGTCCACTAAGTTCCAAAATCCTTTTGGCATTCTGTCATGTGCCTACTTCCAGTTGTTTATGTGTTGTGGCCAACCAGTCTGTCAATCACTGCATCTTCAGGAGATCAAAATCAACAAGCTATTGGCGACCTCCACTCAGTTTTTAACACATCTGAGCTTTCTGCAGTAAACTCCACAGGGGAGATAGGCTTCAGAAAAACTTCAATTTAAAAGAAGATAAACAAAGAGACATAAAATATATCAGGGACATGAACCGAAGTGAGATGCTAAGTTTTTTTTCTGTCTTTTATGGTTGATTCATGTGCAAACATATTTTACTAAAGTCTAATATTTGGTAAAAGCATGATTGTAAGCCAAGTATTAAATGTTCAGAATTAACTTGGCTTCAATTTTTTTTCTTCTCTGAGGCAAATGCTCAAGTTTAAGCTCCCCAGGCTAATGTATGCACAAAGATTACATCTGTAAATGTGAAACTAATTTTCTCCATAAACAATTTCAGAGACATTCATGTAATAAGACCTGTCATCATACTATATATAAGTAAAAGGAAGCTGTGAACACATTGGATTAACAAATGTTTGAAAGGAATGGGGAAGCACATTCCTTTTAAGGTTTGGGAGTTTTGAAACAAAAGCTTCTAAATATACAGAGTCATACACCATTCTGTCCAAATAGTCCATGTTGACCACGTTCCCAAATTAAACTAGTCCCACTTGCCCGTGTTTGGTCCATATCCCTTTAAACCTTTTCTATTCATTTACATAGCAGAAAGTGAGGACTGCAGACTTCCTGAAGAAGGGCTTATGCCCGAAACGTCGATTCTCCTGTTCCTTGGATGCTGCCTGACCTGCTGCGCTTTTCCAGCAACACATTTTCAGCTATTCATATACATACCCAAATGTCTGTTCACTGTTGTAACTGTATCTGCATCCATCACTTCCTCAGGCAGTTCATTTCACACATAAACCACTCGTAAAAAAGTAGCCCCTCATGTATTTGTTAAAATTTTATTTCATCTCAAAAATATGCCTTCTAGTTTTGAACTTCTCACCCTAGGGAAACAACTTTTACTATTCACCTTATTCATACACCTCATGATTATATAAACCTTGATAAATTTACCCCTCAACCTCTTAAGCACCAGCAGGAAAAACACGTCTGAATGGATACGTATCTTGCCATTAAACTTACTGACACCTATGATAAGAAAGGTGTTCTTTATACCAATGCTTACAGGTATTATTGAATAACTGCAATTGCTATTCTAGTCTAGATGGGAGAAATTAGGCAAGATTTTGGTCGTGGCAAAGGGCTGAATCCTATGTTTCTTTTGCTGTCATGTTTCTCAAGTCTCATGGGGAGGCTTTTTCTTCACAAGGTTGAATCAGTTTTCTATCATTCCAAACTCATTAACTACTTTTCTCGCCCTATGTTGCTATCTCATCAATGCTAGTGTGTTTCTATCATTTTCTGTAGCTGGAAGAACTCATTACTGCCAGGGTATCTGGGAATAGACTGCCATCACTGGTGCTATGCCTTCTTAAAATCTGGCTGAACATTGGCCTAGTGTTCGTACAGCAGAGTTGTCCTTCACTTTCAATGTAGTGGTGCTGGTGACACAAATACATACTGCATGTGGCACATAGGTGGCATGCTGGCACATCTTCGCACATATGTCTTGACTTTCCTAACCCAGTCATGTGTAATCACTAGGCCACACCTGTTAACGTATCCTAAGCCACATCAGAACTTACAGCCTTGTCTAATTCTCGATACATTATCCCTAATGCCCATTATAGGCCAACATCTTCTCATTGCTCAATGGGGGACTCTCACAAAAAGGGAAGCATTCAAACAATGCCAAAGCTTATCTTTTATTTAACAGAAGTGCACAGAAACAAAGTGAAGAGAGACTGTATCTTTCCCCACCATTGGAACCAACAATGGGTCTTCAGTCCAGAATGTTGTCCTGCATCCATTTCTTGTCTACTGGCTGTGGGTGTCAAACCATCTCTCTGGCTTCAAGTTCCCATTGCAGCTGAGCTATTTGCTGCACAAGGAGCTCCTCCTTCTCTCCCCAGTGTTCTTGTCCTTCCCTTTGGAAGACAGCGCCTGTTCCCCTGGTTCCTCAGTATCTAGCACATTCCCTTGTTGGCTGCTTCAATGTCTATGGAGCACAGCATGCTGGAGTAATATGTCATACTCTGTCTGAAGTATACTCCAGGGATTCTGTCGCCCACCACGCCCCTCATCCCAGCCCAGTTCAAGAGTGGAACTGCATCATCCGCAGGCATGTCATAGCCCTAGTTTGAGCAGTATCATATCTACCGTGTGATTCCCCTAGCTGCTTTCAGTGGCTCTTCAGGACTGACGGTGATATAGACCCCAGATGATTGGAACCCCTGACCAAAGCAGATGGTTGACTTTGGTCAAGTTCTTGGTCTGTATGTGAACTCTACCCTTGACTGACTGCATGTTCCCCTTTACTCAGATGAGGACTAATCTCCAGAGGCTTCGAGACCTGGCCTTTTTATTGTAGCATCACGCAGACTATTTTCCACACAGGCAGCTGGCACATGCTGTGGGTGTGTGTATAGCATTTCGATGTATCACAGAGCAAGATGTCCAACTCCTTGAATGATCATTATTAAAATGCATGACACCGCGATCTTTCCAGTCCCGTCTTGTCTCAGCGTCTTCCCCTAACTTGAGATCAGTCTGTCAACTCAAGTTGGGATCATGCAGGCAGCCGCTTGTGTTTTTTTAAAAATTACTTTAAGTTCTTTCAGGATCCTGTAAATAAGGGATCCTGCCGACTAATGCCAGACTGTTGAAGAAATTCTCTGCACCCTAACCTTAAGCGTTAACAAATTTTATTGCATGATATCATGTGGAGCAAACCATTCTTCAGAATGGTCTGGTGATACTCCAAAGTGCTTCAGATCACTGTGGATTTATAAAGTACAACAGATACAAGCTGACAGTTGTTTAATCAGACCCAAAACCACAAGATAGTCACTAGATGGCCTACGTGAGCATACACCAGGCAGTGTCTGAGGTCTGTACATATCAAGCCAGTGTTGTCAGACCTTGAGTCAATGCGCACTCCAGATACCACATTCTCCCATTGATAATGTTTGGCTGATTTGCTCTTTCCACAGATAAACAGTTCCTGAGTTATGTGATAAAAGCAGAAGTTATGTGGTTGTTACAGGATGTTCTAGTCAGCTAGGGTCACCCAGAGCCAGGGCCAAGTCAAGTGATAGCTACACCATGACTGATTAAAATGGCTGAAGAAGCAGTCCAGCAAAAACAGCTTCCTCAATCAGCAAGTGAATACAGAAATGCCATCAGCCCTTAGGCTTTGGCTGAATGCACCACAAGAAATAGCATGTCAAGGAAAGGCAGAGATATTGTGAGTAATCAGGTAGGTAGTCAACCAGTGTGAGCTAATTGTGCAAGCAAGCAGTCTGTACCAGTTTGTGAGCTGGGTGCCTGACCTTGTTCCAAGTGCACCCATAGGTTCAGCTTTAAAGTGTAGAAGCCTATTCAAAGTGGATCAGAGTTGTGCCATGATGATGTGGAGAGGTGTCAAATGTCAGATGCCAGCATCTATAGATGTGAAGTTCATTCAGCCATTGACCACAGAGCTCACCCTGAAACATTAGAACTGGGTGTACAAGGTGAAGGTCTGGAGGAGCAAGCTGGAGTTGCCAGACAATGCTTTGACCTTTAGGCAAAAAATTCTCAATAACAAAAATGGAACGTGCTAGAGGAACTCAGCATGTCTGGCAGCATTTGTGGGGAGAAAGCAGAGTTAACATTTTGAGTCCAGTAAGTCAGTTCTGATGAACAGTCACTGGACTCAAAATGTTAACTCTGCTTTCTCCTCACAAACGCTGCCAGACCTGCTGAGTTTCTCCAGAAATTTCTGGTTTTGTTTCAAACCTTTAGCATCTGCAGTTCTTTATCTCATTCTAAAATGATGTATGTTCATTCTGTTAAATCCCTTTATGGAACTCTCTTCTTCCTCGGTTTTTAATCTTCTCTTGCTTTTTTTTATTTGATTTGATTTGATCTATTATTATCACATGTACCGAGGTACAGTGAAAAGTTTTGTTTTGGGAACAATATGGGCAGATCATACCATACAAAGTCCATTAGGGTGCTAGAACAGAGTGAGGAATACAATGTTACTGCTGCAGAGAAGGTGCATAAAGAATAAGATCAAGATTAAATTTAAAATTTGGAAGGTCCATTCAGAACTTTATTACCAGTGGAGAAGAAGCTGTTCTTGAATCTGTTAGTATGTGTGTTTAAGCTTTTGTGTCTTCTGCCCAATGGAAGAGATTATAACCAGGATGGGAGGGGTCTTTGATTACATTGGCTGCCTTCCCGAGGCAGCAAAAAGTCTGCAACTTTCTGAAATTTATATTTTAATAGTGCCCTTTCTGATACTTACTGTTTTAATTGCTGCACCTTTGGTGATTATGCTTTCCACTTACTGGGTCCTATACTCTGGAAATTGCCCTCCCCAGTAAACCTCTCTGCATCTCTCTCCTTCTATAAATCCACTTCTGTGAGAATGTTAATTATCACAAGTCCTACTATTTCTTTAAGCAGCCTTACCAGCTAGGTGTAAAATGTTGCTTGCAGGGTGCCTTGGGACAGTTTACTAAGTTAAAGGTATATTATGAAATTAAATTGTTGCAGTTACTGTTGTAAAGCTGAAGGCCAAATTCCCAAAATTTCACAGAGATTCCTCTGAGCTCTAGCCATTAGTTCTGCTACCACACCAGCAGGAGAGAGCACAGGGTTCTAGATGTCCATTTGCCCCAGGATCTCCTGTCCTTCATCCAGCTTCTTGTTCAACATCTTTCAGCAAATGTAGGCTTCATTAATTAATGGAATGATCATAGTTAAGCTCTTGAATAATGCATTCCCACACTTTAAGGAATGCCTTCCATGTGAACTATGGTGATATGCTCCACAGAGATTTGTTTGTTTCAATGAGAAAATTTACTTTAGCCTTGGAAAATTGTTTGCTTCTCAGCTTTTCCTTCTTGCAGATGCCCCTTTTGTGTTTACCCCAGCACACTGGATCAAGATGCCTATTGTACAATTTAGTTATCAGGAAAGAATTTCCGACCCAAATAGAAATTGCCGATTTGAACAGAGCTTTGTCACTTGAAATGCACTGCACGGTGGGCGGCACGGTGGCACAGTGGTTAGCACTGCTGCCTCGCAGCGTCAGAGACCCGGGTTCAATTCCCACCTCAGGCAACTGACTGTGTGGAGTTTGCATGTTCTCCCCGTGTCTGCGTGGGTTTCCTCCGGGTGCTCCGGTTTCCTCCCATAGTCCAAAGATGTGCAGGTCAGGTGAATTGGCCATGCTAAATTGCCCGTAGTGTTAGGTAAGGGGTAAATGTAGGGGAATGAGTGGGTTGCGCTTCGGCGGGGCGGTGTGGACTTGTTGGGCCAAAGGGCCTGTTTCCACACTGTAAGTAATCTAATCTAATCTAATCATAAAAAGTAAGTTCACGTTGCAACAAATGCAGTAAGGGTTTGAACTAAATCTTTGGCTCAAGGAGATTGAATTGAATTTATTGTCACGTGTACAGAGGCACAGTGAAAAGCCTTGTCTTGTGAGCAATGCAGGCAGATCACAGAGTTAAGTAGCATCGATAAATAAATAATATTAAACAGCGGCAAAAACAAAAACACAGGTACAGTTGACTGTTAAGAGTTTGTGGGTCCATTCAGTATTCTAACAACAATGAGGTAGAAATTGTTTCAAAACTGGCTGGTGTGTGTGTCTAGGCTTCTGGACCTTCTCCCTGATGGTAGAGGTTGGAGGAAAACATTGCCAGGGTGGTATGGATCTTTGAGAATGCTGGCGGCCTTTTCTTGACAGTGGGCCTGGTAGATGGATTCTATAGATGGGAGGTTGGCTTTTGTGATTGTCCCGGCTGAGTTCACCATTCTCTGTAACTGTCTCCGATCTTGAATGGTACAGTTCTCATACCAGGTAGTAATACATCTAGACAGAATGTTTTCGCTGGTGCACCTATAAAAGTTGGCAAGGGTATTCGCCATCATGCCAAATTTCCTCAGCTGCCAAGTGATGGGTTTTCCATATATTTTGGGAACAAGCTTGGTTTGATGTTGTGATATAAATTAAACCATTAATTTCAAATAATGTAAATAATTCTCTTAAACAAGCAATGAACAGAATTCAATCTGAGTTCAAGAAAATATTTGTACCTAATATTATAAAGTCTGATTTCATTCTACTCCTGAACCCATTGCCAAGTTTCCACTGCTCAGACTGATGTTTTTTTAATGAAAATCTGGCATGCAGATGGTATTATAACCATGATAACCTCCTTAAAGAGATTATTGTATTTTTAATGATGAAAAAAATGAGTATAATAATGATATCAGACACAATATAAAACAAATGTCTGTCTCCTCTTGGAAATGACCTCCCTTCAGAAAGAATCTTGACAACATATATTTGTTATGCCTGTGTAATAGGCAAAACTTACCAGGCAATTTTTATTTTTATAGTTCAAATAGAATTAATAAGATTGAGGTGAGCCTGTTTGGTTTTCATACATATCCCTCTTTGTCTGCGATAGCTTGAACTGAGATCATTTTCCACAGGTTTATTTCAGCCAACATCTGTGATAACAGCTGAAGTAAAATGATTAGGAGACATAAGAATTGTGAAACTGATGTGTCTGTGAGAAAACCAGCAAGCCTGAGTGTCCCTTTAGAGATAAAGCAGGTGCTTGCAGTATTAAGCAGACATTACATGGATTAAAACACCAGCAGTAAGCACTAAAACCATGATATGAATCATTCTTACGTCTACATGGGTCTTTCAAAAGAATACAGTGATGAAAGGCTGAAATAGTTGTTCTTAAAAGCTTACATGTTTATGTACATGGTGTAAGCTCACAAAAGCTGCAGTGTCTGATTTGTATGTGAAACATGCCTTTAGAAATTTCTACAAAGTTTGGAGGTTCCGGCTTCAAAGTTTACAAGTCAAATATTGTCAACTCTGATCAACTTAACCGTAAGAAAGTATAAGGTTCATAAAGGAAGGACTGTCTGCTTTTATACCTTTGGTAAGTTATTATTCTTTACTGCAGCTACTATCTTGCACAAAATTATGCCTTTGACACTTAAGCCAACACTTGGAGTATTGACGGAAAGTTAGAACAGCCCTCTTATCGAATTTGACAGCACTGTGATCTAATATTTTGAATATCCTTCATTCCAATTAAAATGTGGCTGCATAACACAAAAAATCAGGCTTATAAGAGAAATATATGTGGTGAACCAATTAAGCCTTCAGCTTGTAAATGGTTAATTGAATGCAAGCTCCTGTTATTTTTCCAGATGTGGCCACATTTACACTATGAATGCTTTTTTTTTGACAGACGATGATCGAAGATTGCCTGAAGGAGTTCCTATGTCATTCTGACATGTTCATACCAATGTGCTTTGTGCAACAAGGAAAAAGACAAGATGGACATGATGTGCTCTGTGCATTGGACAGAAAAACAAATCCAACGCTCACATATGAAGGGCTGGTTTATCATTTTGTTATACACTGCATAACATGATCTTTTTTCACACTGTGTGAAGACTGCTTGCTCATAATCATTTCTTCTAGGTCTGGATTTCATTCAAAAAAATTCAGAAATTGCACCTATAGAGCAAGAATACCTAATATAGCTGTGTATCAATAAGCTGGTGACAGAAATGGCTAATGTATTGGGCCTTAGTTAAAAGGATATTGTTAAAAGGATTTTTTTTTAGGAAAGGCATTTTCTTTTGGTTCGGCAAGGAAAATCCATCAGTAGATACCTATATTAAGGTTTGTCTTCACAAATTTATGTATAAGCATACCCTGAATTTCACAGTTAAAGTAAGGGTAAAATTGTAAATGCTCCCTGTCACTGCTTTAGGAATGATAGCAACTTATAATGTCTACACATGCGCAATTTAAGGCAGAAACCCAGAAAATGCTAACAGTGTTTCCTATTCCTCCCTATGATGTACTTTTGAAATTCTGATGGATGGAAATGGATGAATCAAGTAGATCAACACTTCGGAGATGGTAATCACTTTATCCTAACCTTTAGGGTAGCTGTGGAAAAGGATAATACATAATTTAGTGCAAGAATAATTAATTACGTGAAAGCCAGATGAAATGGGATAAGAATGAATTTAAAAGGTTGGGAGAAATAAATAAGAGCTAAACAATAAGCTACCCTCAAAGGAGATATAGCTTGGGCACAGCCAAGATACAAGTCCTCGAAATGAAACTTACAGTTCCAACATTACCTCCCACCTATACTCAATGCTCTGAACAATAAAGGAAAGCAGACCAAATGCCTTCTTCACTATTCAGATTTTGAAGACAAAGGAGGTAGAAATTAAGAAAAGAAACAAAAACTGTGCTTATGAGAGAAGTGTGACAGAAAACACAATTGAGAACTAGGCTGATTCTCAAGGTTCAGAGGGGTGGTGGGAAGACAAATAAGACAAGTAAAGATAGAACATGAAAAGAGACTATTAGTTGATAAAGAGAGTTTAGAAAACATAGATTATTGATGAAATTGAAAGGGTTAATGGCACAAACATATCTGGGCATACACAGGGAGTGGGTGAACACTGACAACAGACTAGGTGAGCAGCCAAGAACAAGGAATGCGTAGACTCTGGCCATCAAAGGATACTATATCAATTATGTTACACAGATTTGTAACCTCTTGTCTAAGTGGTGAATCCTCAGAACATTGTAACCTATCATACAATTATAGACATTTACAGAATAGATTGAGGCCATTCAACCCATCATGTCTGTACTGACTCCTGTAAAACCTACCCAGATAGTCCCATTCTCCAGCCCTATTGCTAACTTCAACAATTTCAAACACATAGTCTGCTCTCTTTTAAAACCTCATATGGACTCCACTTCCACCACATTCCAAATCCTAACAACTCTCTGAGTAAAGATGTTTCTCCTCATCTCACTCCTAGCTTCCTTCTGACATACTTGAATTTGTGACTGATAGGCCAAGTAGTGGAAACAGAGTATTTTCTTTTTATTGTGAAAATTGTTCATAATTTTGAACACTTCAGCAAGGTCACTACTTAATCTTGTCTGCTCCAAGGAGAGTGAGTCCAAATTCTCTAATCTTTCCTTATATCATTCTGGTAAGTTTCCTTTGAACTCTTTCCTGCTTTAACATCCTTTTTTAAATAAAGTGTCCAGAGTGAACACAAAATTCCAAATTTGGTCTGACCAATGATTTGCAGAGGTGTAGCATCTCTTTCTTGCTTTTACACTTCTTTGCCTCTATTTATAAATCCAGGACATTATAAGCCACCTTAACAACCATTTAAAATTGCCTGGCCATATCAGAGAATCATGCATGTGACTCATGTGGTCCTTCTGTTCCTATACTCCCCTCAAGGTTGTATCATTGAGTTTGTATTGTCTCTCCATATTTCTTGTATCAAAATGTATTACCTCACATTTCACTGCATTGAAATTCATCTGCCAGCTGCCTGCCCATTTGGCTAACTTGTCAATGTCCCTCTGAAGTCAATCAACTTCATCCTCACAATTCACTATTCTCCTTAGCTTAACATCATCCTGATATCATTTCAGTATACCTTGTAGTGCAGCTGTTGATAAGGTGGCATGGTTACAAGATGCATTTCTGTTTTCCAGGAGGAGATTTTTTTGTGTATAATTCCCTGTAAATTTTCTTTGAGTGGTTGAAAAGTCCAAGAAGTGTGATCTATGCAAGTATCATTTTGTATTTTCTCACTTAAAGCATTTCCGCTCTCCTCAAAGGCTTCTCACATCGAAAAGGTCTTCAAGTACTCCCATTATACCTTCTAAATGTATTGGCACAATCTGAGCTTCCTTCAATTTCTCTTCCTCTTTATTGTTCATTTGGTTTCTTTTCAATTTATTCCTTACAATTCTCACCAAATATTCCATTCTAATGCATCCTAATGTGTTCATAATCAATGTAAGGCAGCGTTGAATCTGGCAATCACATCATTCAAACCTCTTTATACTTTGTTATGAGACAGAGAATCTGAAGTGTGCTGTAATGTTATGTACAAGTAATTCCTTCTTAATCTGGCAAGGTACCTGTTGTTTCCCAGAAAGATCAAATTAGTTGGTTTTACATGCTTTCCTGCAATTCACTGGTCTTGTATTGGCATCATGTTAATAATCCTGTATTAGGTAATTTAATCATTCCTGACACCACTCCCTGACAAATATTGTGTTGATAGGAATGACAACCAGCATGATTGGGGCCTGGCCTTTGTTTTGAGAGCTATAGCTCCTGGGTGGCCCAGTGGTTAGCACTGCTGTATAATAGTGCTAGCAACCTGGGTTCAATTCCAGCCTTGGGTGACTATCTATGTGGAGTTTGCACATTCTTCTTGTATCTGCATGGGTTTCCTCCCACAATCCAAAGAGGTGCAGGTGAGGTGAATTGACCATGCTTAAATTGCCAATAGTGCTTGGAGATGTGTAGTTTAGATGCATTATTTAAGGGTAAATATGGGGGTGGGGGGGGTGGGTTACTCCTTAGGGGTCAATGATGAATTATTGGGCTATAGGGGCTGTTTCCACACTGTCGAGATTCTAGTTATGCTAGTAGGGGGTGGTGGCTTAAGTTTAGGTTTGATGGTTATGACATTAAGCTGTCTTCCTTTTGTTTTTTTGCACACATTTAAAACATTTAGTAATTGAAGCAAAAATGGCATGAAGAGCACTGTTTTGACGCAATGAGTGGTTAGCATCTGAATACACCTCCTGAGAGTCTGCAGGAGGCAAGTTCAATCAGATCATTCAAAAATGAGTTTTGTGTTTAGTTCATTCACAGGATGAGGGCGTTGCTGACAAGGTCATCATTTATTGTCCATGTATAATTGCCCAGAGAACAGTTAAGAGTCAACTACATTATTGTGGGTCTGGAGTCACATGTAGAACAGACCAGTTAAGGATGGCTGTTTCCTTCCTTAAAGGACATTGGTGAACCTGATGGGTTTTTCTAATAATCAGCAACAAACTTGTGTTCACCATTCAGACGCCTAACTCCAGATTTTTATTGAACTCAAACTCCACCATGTGCAGTAGCAAGATTTGGGCCCAGGTATCCAGAACATGGGCGGCACGGTGGCACAGTGGTTAGCATTGCTGCCTCACAGCGCTAGAGACCCGGGTTCAATTCCCGCCTCAGGCGACTGACTGTGTGGAGTTTGCACGTTCTCCCCGTGTCTGCGTGGGTTTCCTCCGGGTGCTCCGGTTTCCTCCCACAGTCCAAGGATGTGCAGGTCAGGTGAATTGGCCATGCTAAAATTGCCCGTAGTGTTAGGTAAGGAGTACATGTAGGGGTATGGGTGGGTTGCGCTTCGGCGGGGTGGTGTGGACTTGTTGGGCCGATGGGCCTGTTTCCACACTGTAAGTAATCTAAACATTATCTGGGTCCTTAGGTTAACAATCTAGCAATAATACCGCTAGGCCACCATCTCCCCAAGTTATCTGAAATGGAGAAAGTGCAAGGGTTATCTGGAGAAAGCGTGAGAATGGCACAACAGGAGGTGCTTATTTGGAGAACTGACACAGAAATGCTGGAGTGAATGGCGTCCTTCCGTACTGTAACAATTTTGTAACTCTGCTCTCTGATCATGCAATTGTATTTTTGATGACAAAAGAAAATTGAATTATGTCTAACTAGGTTTAAAATAGCATATAAAGTTATAGTTATTGCTCTCTGTGAAAAACTAATTTCAGATTTTTGGAATGCCAACTTCCTCCATTCTGAGAAAGTCCAGGTTTAAAAAAAAACCTAATATTTCCTTTTGTCCCTGAATTGATGTGCATGTTACAATCTTCATTATTATTTCTGCAATTGAAAGTATCTGAATAGTAATCTGCTTTTTACTTCCTGATTTGGTTACTGTATTGTTGCAGAGAGCCAAAGATTCTATGTGGCTGGCACCAGGATTAAATTAACTGAAGTAAAAGTGAAATTCATAATGTTTTGGGGTACTATGGATGGAAATGCTTTAATTGGGATCCTCACTTCCAGATAGCTTTTCACCATCATTGCTCTTGAGACCTTGCTGCATATAATTAAGTAATGCAGAGGACTTCTCTGCAGATCAGCTGTTAATTGACAAATTCTAAAAGTTTCTATTATCTTATTTAAGGTCACAGACATGACCTGTTGGTGAAGGATTGTATATATTTTTGAAATTGTCACATTCAATGTTCCATGCACATGGCCACTCAGTCCATGCAACAGACTTAAAGGAAACAAAAAGACAGATTAGAATTTATCGTGAACCTTTCAGGACCAGTGGATGTGCCAAACTGCTTTACAGTCAATGACGCCATTTTTGAAGTGTCATCATTGTTTCACTTCTTCAAATGCAACAATGTCCGATAAACAGCAATGTGACAATGATCAGATGGCTTGCTTTTGTAATCTTGGTCAAGGGATAAATATTGGCCAGGAATAAGATTAGATTAGATTACTTACAATGTGGAAACAGGCCCTTCAGCCCAACAAGTCCACACCGCCCTGCCGAAGCGCAACCCACCCATACCCCTACATTTACCCCTTTACCTAACACTACGGGCAATTTAGCATGGCCAATTCACCTGACCTGCACATCTTTGGACTGTGGGAGGAAACCGGAGCACCCGGAGGAAACCCACGCAGACACGGGGAGAACGTGCAAACTCCACACAGTCAGTCGCCTGAGGCGGGTATTGAACCCAGGTCTCTGGCGCTGTGAGGCAGCAGTGCTAACCACTGTGCCACCGTGCCGCCCACGAATAAGTCCCCTGCTCATCTACAAAATAGTGCTTTGTGCTCTTATCCCTGTCCCTACTTCTAGGAATGGAGTCCATGAGGGAAGCATCCCCACTTCCTGCACAATGTTCCAGTAGACAGATCCGTCAGGCATACACATTAAATCATGATGTCATCCAAACTATCTAAGAAATATAGCCAACTTGGAAATAATTTCTAAGTGATCAACAATTGTTTGATTACAAGTCTCAGTTGGGAAGAAGACAAGGGGACTGCTGTAGGCTTTAATTTCTATAGCAAAATATATGGTCAGTTGGCAATGGATAAGTAAGAGACAGGAAGGAGACACTCTTGATTGCAAACTTACCAGCAGAGAGCTGTAAAATTTTGTCCCAGGTGACATGACGTCTCTAATTCTGATAGCCATGCGTACCATAAATCCACCGATATCTAGCAAGTCCTCCCTGTACTTGTTAACTATGTCATATGTTGATGGCCTCATTTGGCCTTTCTCAGTTTCTGTGTTTGATTTTCCTGTGAGGACATAGAGAGAGAGAAGGAAAGAGAGAAAGAGAGAGAGAAGAAACCTGTGAGTGAGATTAATGGAATGTATTGAATGAATAGTTGGAGGACATTTGTTGAAGGGGAGACATAAAGTTGCATAAGAATAAGGGTGAATGTCAGTGACTGATAGATAGATAAAGAAGTATGGAGTACAAGACAGAGAGGAATGGGTGCACCTGCAAGGTACCTTAGCCTGAGGCATAGGACAGACAAGGCGAACGAGGGATATATTATGATAATGTAAGTTAATTACATTTCCTTTCCTGCACTTCTTAGACCTTTCAATCTCTTCGTATATGGCAGCATGCTCCAGAATCCTGGAACATTGGGCGGCATGGTGGCTCAATGGTCCATACTTCTGCCTCACAGTGCTAGGGACCCAGGTTTGATTCCAGCCTCGGGCAACTGTCTGTGTGGAGTTTGCACATTCTCCCCATGTCTGCATGGTTTTCTCTGAGTGGTGTGATTTCCTCCCACAGTCCAAAGATGTGCAGGTTAGGTGAATTAGCCATTCTAAATTGCCCACAGTGTTCAGGGTGTATAGGTTAGTTGCATTAGTAAAGGGAAATGTAGAATAATAGGGTAGGGAAGTGGGTCTGGGTGGGTTACTCTTTGGAGGGTTGGTGTGGACGTTTTGGGTCAAATCGATGCTGACTTTCTCCACCATTTCAGTACACGTTGGAGTTTAGGAAAAAGAGAGGCAAGCTTATTGAAACATAATAAATTCTTAGCAGGAGAAGTGAGAGAAGGTTATTTCCCCTTATGGGAGCATCTAGAATCAGAGTGCATAATCTCAAACTAAGGGGGCATCCATTTAAGACAGAGATGTTGAGGAATTTTTTCCCACTGTGGAATTCTTTACTGCAGAGGGCTTTTGAGATTGGATTATTAAGTATATTCAAGGCTGAGATAGATTTTTAATTAGCACAAGAATTGAGGATTATAAGGAAAAGGCAGGAGAGTTGAACATTATGAGATCAGCCATGGTATAATTGATGGAGGAGAAGACTTGATGTACTTTATGGTCTCCTTCTGTTCCTACATCTTATGATCTTATCTCCAACATTGTAATTGTGATGCCTCCAAAAGGTTTCTTCCTCATGTTGCCAGAGTAAACCACATCCCTCCAGACTGCAGAACATCTACTGAGATGACAGTAGATGATCTTTTCAACTCAATTCTCCACTTCCCTCTCTTTGATTGTGTACACCCAACTGTTCAAATGATATGCTTCGAGTCATACGGCATAGAAATAGACTTTTCGGTCCAAACAGTCCATGCTGAACATAATCCCAAACTAAACAAGTCCCACCGGCTTGTACTTGACTCATATCTCTCCAAATATTTTTTTCATGTACTTATGTAAATACCTTTTAAACGTTGTAACTGTTCCCACATCTACCACTTCCTCTGGAAGTTCATTCCAAACACAAAACCACTCTGTGTAAAAAAGTTGCCTTTTTGTCATTTTAAATCTTTCTCCTCTCACATTAAAAAATGTCCACTCGACTTGAAATTCCCCACCCTACAGAAAAGACACCTCTCATTCACCATATCTATACATCTCATTATTTTATAAATCTCTATAAGGTCATCTCTCAACCTCCTATACTCCAATGAAAAAAATCCCAGCCTTTCCTTATAATCCAAACCTTCCATTCCCAGTGTCATCATGGTAAATCTCTTCTGAACTTTCTCCAGCTTAATAATGTATTTCCTATAACAGGGAAACCAGGACTGGACACAATATTCCAGAAGAGGCCTCACCAATGTCCTGGCAAGAGGGGATCGGGGGGCAGAAGCAGGCTGAGACAATGGGTCGGCCGGGGCAGTCAGGTTTGTGGATTTTGGGCAGGAGGTAGAAGCGGGCGGTGCGGGGTTGTGAGACTATGAGGTTGGAGGCGGTGGATGGGAGATCCCCTGAGGTGATGGAGGTGGATGGGAGATCACCAATGTCCTGTACAACTTCAACATAATGTCCCAACTTCTATACTCATAGGTCTGAACAATTAAAGGAAGTGTGCTAAACGCCTTATTAACCACCCTATCTAAATCTGAACTATGTCCCTGAACCCCATGTCTCCCTGTTCTGCAACACTACCCAAGGGTCTATTTTTAATCATAAAAGTTTGTTTTACCAAAATTCAAATTAAACTTCATCTGGCACTTTTTAGCCCATTGGCCCAATTGATCAAGATCTCTTTGTAATCTTACCTAACCTTCCTCACTGTCCACTATACTACCAATCTTGGTGTCGTCCGCAAATTTACTAACCATGTTTTCTGTATTCTCATCTCAATTGTTTGTATAAATGGCAAACAAAAGTGGACCCAGTAGCGATTACTTGGAAAGTCCCTTTAATTGCTAGTGCTGAATCTGTGTCATGCAGGTTATTAGTAGAATTACTAATGTAACTTGGTCAGGAAACTGCAAGTGCCTGAGTTAATCACATGTACGCTGTTCTGATTGAGTTGCTACTTGCAAATAAACTCTCCTTCCAGAGCATTACCAGTTTAAAAGGCAGTCCAAAACTCTGATGAGTTATGGGTGGATATTACTTATATTAATCAAAAACTCACCCAGCTACATCAGATGCTTGCCTTCAGCTGCAACGTCTGTAAAACAAACATGACCTTGCCATGTTTGCCCTTAATACGTGTTAAAGACTTGATACTAGTGACTCTCCTTAAAAGCATTCCTTTCTGAACATAATTCTAACCTAAGCAGATAATTTCACTGCATGAAATTATTTTCTATTGATGTCCATTGCATATAATTCCTGATCCTTGCATGTCAGCTAATCCTGATTGAAGTTTAATATTTCTGATGTTATTCATCTTTGAACTCCAAGCAAAGAACACATTACATCTTGTCGACCATTGTCTGTTTTCACACGAGCACATTAGAAGTGAACTGTATGGTGTTGTTTCAACTTACCATTAGTCGTACAACATATGGTTTAAATTGCTTGAAGCACACACAAGTCATTCTTTTTTATCTAAAGAAAAACTGATCTATGCAGAAAAAGTCCTGACGGGGTAAATGGGTTTGTACCGAGATCCAAATATACATGATCGGGATTCATTAAACAAAGGGATTAGAAATCCAGTTACTATTGAATAAGACAGAACTTTAACTTATGCAGATACATTGAAAACATGACCAACTTTACAGTTACCATTTGACATTTGTTCTTTAACAATTCCAACCCAGTTAACTGAATTACCATATGCCAGAAGAACCAGCAATTCAAATGATAAAGCTGACCTCATATAAATGTATTACCATAAGTACTTAAGCCATTTGGATGACTTCTGCTGGAATGGCAAAGCATTCTTTATGCCTCTATTTCTTCTCTAGCGAGGAACTCACTTTCTTGTATTGTTGGACTGTGTTTTCTGATTTTTCTAGCAAAGTGGAGTTTCAGGCAGATTTACGTCAGACAGCCCACTATGGGCCATGTGGCTGAGAGGGAAATTTGCCTGCAACATCCTGCTCCCGATTTGTGTTTCCAACAGCTGTAGATAGTGATAGCGAGATAGGTATATTCAGACTATAGTCATTCTCCTCCACCTCTTTTGGGGATGTTCTGCTGCTGGTCTCTCCATCTCAAGGCTGTGTGGCAGGTGTTCGAGGTTTCTGATGCTGCTGTGCTTCGTAATAACATTTCTATTGCTGTCTGGTTCAACATTGCTGTCTTTTGGTCAACACAGGAATCCTGTGAACGTTGATTCTCCTGATGGCATATTAATGACAATAAATGATTGTATAGTGTTGTATATGGGAAGCTTAACCTTCATAAGTAGGCCAATGCCAAGCCCCATCAAAGAACTCTAAGCTCTGTGAATGTACTCAGATGTAAGTTGCAGAATCAAAACCCCAGGGCTACGTTGGTTAAGTTAAGCACAGGCACTGATCCACTAGAATAACAACTCATCCCAAACATCACAGAACAGGCAAGTGAAGTGAAATGCTGTAGGTCTGAACATTGTCTTCCAGCATCAGGCATAAATAGTGATGCAGAAATGGCCAAGACAGTGAGATCTTTAAGCCTGCATATCTTCGTGTACCTGATGTTTCAAGGGCCCATTGATGTAACACATATAATGATGATGACTACATGATACGTAAACTGGAATATTCATGGTTGCAAGAGATCAAGGTTTTATTAGAATCCAATTTGATGGCACTGGGTGGCATCACAGAATCAGTGGATGCATGATTAATACAATTGTCCCTAACAGACTGTCACACAAATGATTATATTCTATTCCCAGAGAAAGAAACAGGAACTTACCCCACTCTGCAGCCATTTTGTCTCATTATTCAGCAGTTGAATTTGACCTGAAGATGGCAAGGTTTCAGCTTCATGCCCTCATGAGCACGGTGGCTCAGTGCTTAGCACTGCTGCCTCACAGCACCAGGGACCCAGTTTCGATTCCAGTCTCGGGTGAATGTCTGAGGAGTTTGTACATTCTCTCTGTGTCTGCATGGGTTTCCTCCAGGTGCTCTGGTTTCCTCCCACAACCCAAAATGTGCAGGTTAGTTGAGTTGGCCATGCTACATTGCCCATAGTGTTCAGGGATGTGTAGATTAGGTGTATTAATCAGGGGTAAATATAAAATAGTGGTAGGGGAATGGGTCTGGGTGGGTTACCCTTCAGACTGTCAGTGTGGACTTGTTGGGCCAAATAGCCTGTTTCCACACTATAGGGATTGTATGAAACTCTATATACCTCTACCTGAGAAGAACAATAATCCCCGCCACCACACATTCATGTTCCCCTTTGTGTGGTGTGTCCCCTGGCTGACCATGGTCCTCCTTCACTCCATTCAGTACTGTTCGTCTTTGACAAACAGACATGGTCAGTGTTTGAAGCACTGGCAGTGTGGTTGGTACTTAAGATACCAGCACACGCTGTAATGGTGACATTGATTTACATCAGTGCCCTAAATTAATCATCCCCTTGAAAGTTTGGTACTTTCAACAGTGACAAGGTACCTGTTTCTTCTTCTGTGTTAAACAGCAATGGAAGTCAATGATATTGCTGTGCGGTATGATAATGATGTGCGGTGTGATAGTGCTGTGCGGTGTGATATTGCTGTGCGGTGTGACAGTGCTGTGCGGTGTCATCATGCTGGATGGTGTGATAGTGCTGTGCGATGTGATATTCCTGTGCAGTGTGATGGTGCTGTATGTTACGATATTGCTGTGCAGTGTGATATTCCTGTGCGGCGTGATATTCCTGTGCGGCGTGGTATTGCTGTGCAGTGCGACTGTGCTGTACGGTGTGACACTGCTGTGTGGTGTGATAGTGCTGTGCAATATGATATTGCTGTGCGGTATGATAATGATGTGCGGTGTGATAGTGCTGTGCGGTGTGATATTGCTGTGCGGTGTGACAGTGCTGTGCAGTGTGACACTGCTGTACGGTGTGATATTGCTGTATGGTGTGATAGTGCTGTGCGGTTTTGCAGTGCTGTGTGGTGTGATAGTGCTGTGCGATGTGATAGTGCTGTACGGTGTGATATTGCTGTGCGCTGTGACAGTGCTGTGTGGTGTGATAGTGCTGTGTGGTGTGTCAGTGCTGTATGGTGCGATATTGCTGTGCGGTGTGACAGTGCTGTGCGGTGTGATCATTCTGTATGGTGTGATAGTGCTGTGCGATG
Source organism: Chiloscyllium plagiosum (assembly GCF_004010195.1). NCBI lineage: Eukaryota > Metazoa > Chordata > Chondrichthyes > Orectolobiformes > Hemiscylliidae > Chiloscyllium > Chiloscyllium plagiosum. The sequence continues at coordinate 21,695,403 of NC_057719.1, forward strand.
TCATATTCCTGTGCAGTGTGATGGTGCTGTATGTTACGATATTGCTGTGCAGTGTGATATTCCTGTGCGGCGTGATATTCCTGTGCGGCGTGGTATTGCTGTGCAGTGCGACTGTGCTGTACGGTGTGACACTGCTGTGTGGTGTGATAGTGCTGTGCAATATGATATTGCTGTGCGGTATGATAATGATGTGCGGTGTGATAGTGCTGTGCGGTGTGATATTGCTGTGCGGTGTGACAGTGCTGTGCAGTGTGACAGTGCTGTGCGGTGTGACAGTGCTGTGCGGTGTGACAGTGCTGTGCAGTGTGACAGTGTTGTACGGTGTGATATTGCTGTATGGTGTGATAGTGCTGTACGGTGTGATATTGCTGTACTGTGTGATAGTGCTGTGCGGTGTGACAGTGCTATGTGGTGTGATAGTGCTGTGCGTTGTGACAGTGCTGTGCGGTGTGATATGGCAGTGCGGTGTGACAGTGCTGTGCGGTGTGACAGTGCTGTATGGTGCGATATTGTTGTGCTGTGTGAAGTGCTGTGTGCTGTGATAGTGCTGTGTGGTGTGATAGTGTTGTGCGGTGTGATAGTGCGGTACAGTGTGGCAGTGCTGTACGGTGTGACAATGCTGTGCGGTATAGTATTGCTGTGCGGTGTGATAGTACGGCGTGATATTTCTGTATGGTGTGATGTTTGTGTGCGGTGTGATATTGCTGTACGTTGTGATAGTGCTGTACGGTGGGATAGTGCTATATGGTGTGATAATGCTGTAAGGTGTAATATTGCCATTTGGTGTGACAGTGCTGTGCGGTGTGACAGTGCTGTGTGGTATGACAGTGCTGTACGGTGTGATTTTGCTGTGCGGTATGATGTTGCTGTGCGGTGTGATAGTGCTGTGCGGTGTGATATTGCTGTACAGTGGATATTGCTGTATGGTGTAATACTTCTGTGCGGTGTGATATTGCTGTACAGTGTAATATTGCTGTGCGGTGTGATCGTGCTGTACAGTGTAATTTCTGTGCGGTGTGATAGTACTGTGCAGTGTGATATTGCTGTGCGGTGTGATCGTGCTGAACGGTGGGATAGTGCTGTACGGTGTGACAGTGCTCTGCGGTGTGATATTGCTGTATGGTGTAATATTTCTGTGCGGTGTGATATTACTGCACTGTGTAATATTACTGTGCGGTGTGATAGTGCTGTGCAGTGTGATTGTGCTGTGTGGTGGGATAGTGCTGTACGGTGGGATCGTGCTGTAGGTTGTGATAGTGCTGTAATGTGTGATATTGCTGTGAGGTGTATTAATGCTGTGTGGTGTGATAGTGTTGTGCGGTGTGACAGTGCTGTATGGTGTGATAGTGCTGTGCGGTGTGATAGTGCTGTGTGGTGTGATAGTGCTGTGCACCTTAATAGGTTAGGGACCAGCATTCTGGCAGGCAGATTTTCTACTGCAACACCACTACATTTAAACTAATTAGCGGGGGGAAGAGGACAAACTGGATGTTTAAAAAGGAAATTAAAGGGAAAGTTAGAACAAGAGAAGTAAAGAAAGGCAACTGTATCAATGAGGCAGAAAACTCGGAAAGGCATCATGCTGTAAGGTTGAGTGAAATAGGGGTTGATGGGAAGGGTGAGAGCAGTAACAAATTAAAAATACTTTACATGAATGCACGAAGC
>NC_057719.1:21699556-21723493 GCF_004010195.1 Chiloscyllium plagiosum
GGATTGGACATTCTGGAGGCAGGAAACATGTTTCCGCTGATGGGTGAGTACCGAACCTGAGGACACAGCTTAAAAATACGGGGTAGATCATTTAGGACAGAGATGAGGAGAAACTTGTTCACCCAGAGAGTGGTGGCTGTGTGGAATGCTCTGCCCCAGAGGGCAGTGGAGGCCCAGTCTCTGGATTCATTTAAGAAAGAGTTGGATAGAGCTCTCAAAGATAGTGGAATCAAGGGTTATGGAGATAAGGCAGGAACAGGATACAGATTAGGAATGATCAGCCATGATCATGTTGAATGGCGGTGCAGGCTCGAAGGGTTAAATGGCCTACTCCTGCACCTATTGTCTATTGTCTATTGTCCGAAGATCCTATGTGTTAGAATGCAATGCAAGTCATAAGAGGCTGACAGATTTGAAGTCAGCGCAAAATGAGTGAGTGTTAAGAAAGCAAGGTAATATACATAAAGTAGATGGATAAAATGAACAGCTGTCCCTGTGATCAAAGCAACCTGACTGAAACATGCAAGGCATGAATGATCATATGCTCCAAAGCGAATGGCTGAATTTGTATATAAATTATACCAAAAGGAGTCTTAATGATCTAGTGAAGCTGGTGCTTTTCCTGAGCATAATTGTGTGGATAAAGGCTGGAAGAGGAAGATGTCCATGAAGCATGAAGGAAGATGGTGGTGAAGCTGCAAGGTTTGATTGGACTCTTGTTGTATCTTCAAAACTGTTATGGAGAAAATGTCAAAAGCTTTTTTGCAGATTTGTGCCACTTGCTTGAGCTGACATTTGGAAGTGTAATTTACGCCCAGAAAATTAACCTCAAGGTCCACTTTATTTGAGAGTATTGTGTGAGATGAAAACAGTATATTTTTGCACGGAACACAGATGGGAGGAATAATGTTATTCAACTGTTAATTGCACTTGATCTTACCTTCATACCAAAAAGTGCTGATAAGCCTCTGTGCTAGAGGACTAACACAGCTAATGCTTTAATACAGGAAGTGATTACGACAGACGATGTATGAGGGTTGCATACTGATGGCAACGTATTTCTTATGCTTTTGGAAGTCTTTTTATGCCCATTTCTATTTCACCAAACTCTGAAAAAAGATAACATTCATCTGCAGGTGTGCTTCCAGCGAGAAAGGTTTTGCTTTTTGTGTGGCAGTAATGGGAAGCTCTTTGACCAGAGTGCCAGCATAAATTTCCCCAGTTAGGCAAAAATAATCTTTCATTAGCTTTGCTTCAAGATGATTGAAACCTTTCTGACTGAACTTTATAATTCAAAGATAATGATAGCTGGTCAAGAGTTGTATAAAACCTTTTTAATTTGTCAGTGGAACATTTTCTTGTTACTGACTCAGAATTATCTAAGGCACAAGATGATACAAAGAGAAAGGAAGGTTTGGAGGGAGTGAAGTCTTCATCTATACTAAGCAACACCATTAGCAACGTCAAAAGGAATTGATGCTCACCCAGCATTCAGTCCATTGTACCTGTGCCAGTCAACAAGTAGCCATGCAGCCTATCCACCTTTACTGCCATGATTCATAGCCTTCAAAGCACAACCACTTTCCATAAATCCACTGCAAACACTGGCACTTGCTCCAAGTGAAAAAGTGTTTCATGGTCCCCTTCTTTCACCCCAGCTTTCTCATTCCCAAAAGGCCTGGAGGTTTCTGGAAAGTACAAAGAGTTGGAAGGGTCTCTGAATACCAATATCCTTCCCAGCCTTCGTTCCAGAGGTCAAACCCACTTACCCAGGAGGGCTCTGTACATGCTCAGATACTACTCTTCAATAGTTTTCAGCGAATGGGAAATACAGGCGCAGCAGTAAACCTTAACTAACTCCAGGTAGGTTTAAAAAATTCATTAACTTATTTCGAATCTATGCACTGTGCTGTGAATTAAGATTCCTCGCCTGTCTTGGCCACAAGAAAATCGTCTGATTTTCAAAGAATATGAATATTATCACATTCATCAGGCTATGCACAGATTATGAGTACACAAGTAGAGCAAAAATGAAATTTGGATTCAACCAATCTGATCTAATAATCTCATAAAGGAGCCTTTGGAAGTAATGCGCTGTGATAAGTTCCAATGCCAATTTGAACATGCTTTAAAATGGAAAATTATGGAGCTCTTTCCCATTTGTTGGTGAAAAAAAGAATTGGTAGAGTGAATTAACAATGTGATGATGCCAAGTGATGATAACTTCCCTCAGGTTAAATGGCAAAAACTTGCACCTAACAGTTCTGTGTATAATTAAAACAGAAATGTTATGGAATAATGCACAGCATTTTATTTTACATTTTTAACCAATTGAGTTTGTGATGATCCTTGTGGTTTTATATTTTCAATAGCAACTCCAAATGTACATGGCGAAATGTGTATTGAATCAAAAAGACATCAAATTATGTAAATGAAGAAAAAGTCTGTGCAGAACATCAAATAATGTAACTGTTATTTTCCATTATTTAAATGATATAAATATCTAAATTCAGATAATGGAATAAAATGCATCAAGTTCTGTAAAGCATCAGTCAATATTAATTTCCAGTAGGAAGGGGAGTATATCTAAGCCACAAAATTAGAAAGGATAAAATTAAAACAGAAAGACAGAACAACACATTAGAAAAGGAAAGTGAATGAATAGTTAAAAAAAAACTAAACATCTTGTGAAGAACATCACCAAATTAATGCAATAATCAAAATGTTTAGCTTAAGGAACACTAGCAATGGGATTCAATTCAACAAAAATCTCACTCAGAATCTGAATCTTTGCCAAGATTCATGAACAAGAAGAAGATAGAAGTCTTGAGACAAAATAGAGCATCTGCAAAATATAAACCTTGTATTTACATCCAGCATAGATACACACAGAAAAATACATCTAACTGCCTGAGAACCCTTAACAAGCAACGATCGCTGTTTTGTCCAGAAACAATGACAGCAGAAGCTTACTTAAGCCCAGTTTGCATAACAAACTTTTTTGACACAAGTGAAGAGCTGAGTTATCTTAAAAAGAGAATTCCTTGTCATGTTCGACAAGAGAAAAAACTATGAATTTATACTGGGATTGTGAGTGTAATCTTTGTGTAATATTTGTTTGTATATTTGGATTTTACATCAAAGTAGATTTGAACAATATGCATTTATCTCTAGGCTGTCCCATATACTGATTCATATTCCAACGTTTTGATCCATTGTAGCTTGGAATGTTTACAGGTTAATTGTTTTTCAGGAATTGAGGATGTATTTGCATTGTTCTGCTTGCTGTTGCAAATATGGCTAGAATTGACATTCTCCCTTGCCATTTGTTGTGTCTCCGGTCCCATTTAGAGTCTAGAGCTCCACAGCATGGAGACAAGGCCTTCAGTCCAAACTGGTCCATGCTGACCAAAATGGTCATCCACGCTAACCCCATTTTCCTGCACTTGGCCCATATTCCTCTAAACTTTTGCTATTCATGTATTTTCCAAATGCCATTTAAATGTTGTTAATGTTCCACTTCCGCTGGCACTCATTCCATATGCATATAACTCTCTTTGTAAAAAAGTTACCTCTCAGGTTTCTTTTTATTCTTTCCCCTCTAATCTTAAACTGATGCCCTCTCATCCTCAATTCCCCAACCCTGGGAAAAAGACGAGTGCATTCACTCTATCCATGCCTCATGATTGTTATGGACTAGGCCAGATCACACAAAATCTTCTCAAACAAGCAGCCCAGACCATAACTTTGCAATTTATTTTGATAAGTGTACAGTGAAAATTATCCAGATTAAGTTAGCGAGGTTGACTACCAAGTTTTAAAACAGACAAGCATTTATTCACAAAATTATGGAATGAAACACAAAAAACAGAATAAAGAATACACATAGAACTCAAATTATCCCAAACTAGACTTAATTATGCTGGTCCGAATATGGACAACAGTGCTAATAAACAAACCCCCTAAACACAGAGCAAAAAATAGAACAAAGGCTTACAGGTCGAAGTTAGAAGGGCTGAAGGAGAGAGAGTCTAACAGCCTGTTTCCGCACAGCCCACTGCTGAACTGCTAACCAAGTTCTGAACTGAACTGCTCAGCTAGAGAGCTACCACATCTCCTTGACTTATACAGGTTACTTGTAAAAACATAAAAGCTTTGGCCTAAAGTCTCATCCGTTTACATATAAACAAAAAAGCCTGTCAGCATTCTTTTATCTTTGTACCAAACTCAGCCGTTTCGGAGCCCGGAGTGTTTTAGACCCCTCTTAAAAATTCAAGGACACGGTATCCTTGAGAAAAGGTGTTCTTTTAGAAAAAAGGACCAGCTTTGTGACATGATCTTATACATTTCTATAAGATTCCTCCTCAGTCTCCTACGCTGTAAAGAAAAAAGTCCTAGCTTGTTCAACTTCTCCCTATAACTTAGACCCTGGCAATATCCTTGTAAATTTCTTCTGCAATCTTTCCAGTTTAATAACATCCTTCCTATAGCAAGATGACCAAAACTGAAAACAATACACCAAGTGCAGCCTCCAACTTCTATACTCAATGCCCTGACTGATGAAGGCCAGTGTGTCAAAAGCCTTCTTCACTGCCCTGTCTACCTGTGACTCCACTTTCAGAGAACTGTGCACCTGAACTCCAAAGTCCCTCTGTTCCACTAAACCTCTTAAGGCCCTAACACTCACCATGGAACTCCAACCTTGATTTGACTTTCCAAAATTCAACACTTTACACATCTATATTAAACTCCATTTGCCATTTCTCAGCCCACTTCCCCAGCTGACCAAGGTCCTGCTGCAATTTTTGATAATCTTCCTCACTGTCCACAATATCCCCTATTTTAATATTATCTGCAAACTTACTAATTATGCCTTGCACATTCTCATCCAAATCATTGGTATGCATAGCACACAGCACTGACCCCTGAGGCACACCACTAGTCATAGACGTCCAGTCCGACAAGCCTTCGTCCCACCCTCTGCTTCCTTCCATCAAGCCAGTTGCGTACCCAATTTGCCAGCTGTCCTAAGATTCCATGCGATCTAACCTTCCAGAGCAACCTACCATGTGGAATCTTATCAAAGGCCTTATTGAAATCCATAATGCCCTGCCCTCATTCAACCTTCCTGGTCACTTCATCAAAGAAATCTAAGGAATTTGTGATGCATGAACTCTCATGCACAAAGCCATGCTGACTACTCCTAATCAAACCCAGTCTTTCCAAATGCATGTGTATCTTATCCTTCACAATCTTCTCAAGTAAGTTACCTACCACAGATGTTAGGCTTACTGGTTTATAGTTCACAGGTTTTTCTTTGCAGCCCTTCTTGAGTAAGGGCACAACATTCGCTACCCTCCAGTCTTCCATGGCCTCACCCATGGCTAAAAATGAAGCAGAAATATCAGCCAGGAACCCCACAATTTCTTATCTATCCACTTGTAGTGTTTTTGGATATATCTGGTCAGGACCAGGAGATTTATCCATCTTCATACATTCTAACACATCCAACACCTCCTCGACTGTGATATGGGCTGTCACCAAAGCTTCCTGGTTAAGTGCTTTTGCTTGAAACGTCGATTCTCCTGCTACTTGGATGCTGACTGACCTGCTGTGCTTTTCCAGCACCACACTTTTGACTCTGATCTCGAGCATCTGCAGTCCTCACTTTCGCTCTGTCCTCAAGATGTCACCACTAACTTCCCCAAGTTCCCAAGTCTCCACGGTAAACACAAAGGAGACATATTCATTGAGGAGCTTACTCATCTCCTGTGGTTCTACACATAATGTCCACTTCAGTCCTTGAGTGTCCTATTCTGCCCTTGGTTATTCCTTTTCCTTTAAGATACTTAAATAATCTCTTTAGATTTACCCTGACCTTCTCAGCCAAAGCAATGTCATGCCCCCTTTTCATCTTCCTCATCATCATTTTCAGTAAACTCCTGTATCCCTGATATATCTCCAAGGATTAATCAACTAGAAAAAACTGAGGACTGCAGATGCTGGAGATCAGAGTCAAAGAGAGTGTTGCTGGAAAAGCACAGCTGGTCAGGCAGCATCCGAGGAGCAGGCGAATCGACGTTTCGGGCATAAGCCCTTCATCAGGAATTCATCCTTGATCCCAGCTGCCTATACCTGAGCCATACCTCCTTCTTTTTTCTGGTCAAAGCCTCAATACCTCTGGTCATCCAGGGTTTCCTATTTCTGCCAACCTTGCCCTCTCCCTTGCAGGAACACATAGACATTGAACTCTAGTTATCTCATATTTAAAGGACTCCCACTTGCCGGAGGTCCCTTTGCCTGCAAACAAACTACTCTAATCAACCCCCTGCAAGCTCCTATCTAATTCCATCAAAATTCACCTTGTCCCAATTTAGAACTTGAACCTGTGGACCAGTTTTTGTCCCTCTCCATAACTATTTTAAAATTAATAGAACTATGGTCACTGGTCCCAAACTGCTCCCCCACTGTCACCTCTGTCACCTGTCCTGGCCTATTTCCCAACAGTAGGTTGAGTTTTGCCCCTTCCAGAGTAGGACCCTCAATATACTGCTTGAGAAAACTTTCCTGAATACACTTAACAAATTCTAGCCTATCTAAGCCCTTAACGCTATGGCAGTTCCAGTCTATGTTAGGAAAATTTAAATCACCCACTATGACGACCCTATTGCTCCTGCAAATCTCCCTAGTCTCCCCGAATATTTATTTGTATACTACCCATTGACTATTTGTGGGCCTATACTACGACCCCAATAATGTCACCATTCCCTTCTTTTTTCCTAACTCCACTACGAAGTCTCACTGAATGATCCCTTAGTCATTTCATTTCTGACTACTGCTGTGATACTTCCCTGAATCAAAAATGCAACTCCCCCTCCCCTCTTTCTTTCACCTCTGTCCCACCTAAGCACCTCCACCCTGGCACATTAAGCTGCCAATCTTTTCCCTTCCTTAGCAATGCTTCAGTAATGGCTATAATATCCCAGTCCCATGTACCTATCCACACCCTGAGTTCATCAGCCTTACCTGCCAGCCCTTTTGCGTTAAAATACATGCAATTTAACCCAACAGGCATTCCTTGCTCCCTATTGTGTTCCAGCCTGACCTATCTCTTCAACTTGCTATTTCTAATTTAATATTCCATATTGGGATACACTACACTGTTAAAATTATTTGCTTCTGCAGCCATTTTCTTTTAGAAATCTGAAATACCCATTCCTGAGGTAAGAAGGGATTAAAATGAGACAGTTGCAATTTATGCCACTTTATTGAAACCACAATTATTCAATACATTCCCGAGGCAGGAACGTGTAGCAGTATTTTGGGTCAGCCACTTTGTTCAAAAGGACATATGTTACAGCCACTCAAAGTCACAGAAAACTTTGCGGCAAACTCCCGGACCAGTTAAAAGTGGTTTAAGACCAGGGCAATCTTGCACTCAATATCCTGAAAACCCTGTTTAGGTATCAGATTAGGAGCTTAATCAATGTTAAGGAGGATTTCACTTTCTGCATCTTAATGCTACACATTGACTCATTGAACAAGTGCATGGACTACAATATGGAGGCCTGGTATTGTGGGATTGTGGGATTTTGCCTCTTTGTCCTATTAGTAGCATTGTGCAAGTGTCAGCACCGCACCATGTTCAGAAAACCAGTGTGACCACCACCAGCTTCTCAGAGCAGCAGGTGGTGGGCAATAAATAGGGCATTGTCAACATTGCAGGCATCAAGTGAGCATATGAAAAGAAGTGAATCAGCACATATCCAACTCAAAACACTTGACAATGAGTTTCGTTACCTTGAAGTTGCTTTCAGCTAAGCAAATTATAGCCACGGCTAATGACCATCAATGTACCTATGCACAAGCAAAAATGTCATCACTCATTTTCACACAAGATAAATATTTGAGTCAAATGCAAAACAATAGTAACATCAAAGTATGGCTTGCGGTGTGTTATGTTCAGCTCATTGAGACCTTCAAAACATATTTCCACAACTTTACATTCCAGATCTATTGACATACCTTTGTTTCAATTTGAAAGGATTTAACACTGGGATTGTACTGCGGGTGGCAGGAATTTATTTTTCCTAATTTCCTCATTCATAATGATTTGTCATCAAACACTGTATTTTTCTCCCCCAGCTTGAATTATTTTACAAACTTTTGTGCTGGTCCTAAACCTGTGCAATTTGGATTTTGCAGTTTGCATTTATGTAGCACCTTTTACATAGTAAAACCTTCCAAGATGCTTCACAGAAGCATTATTGATCAAATTTGGATGTGGAGTTACCGAAGGAGATATTATGATAAAGCAGCTAAAAGGTTCTGAAGAAAGGGGGAACTTAAGGTGCAATGTTAACAATGAAAGAGAGATAGAGTTGAAGAGTTTTAAGGGGGCATTCCAAAATAGTAGGCGTATTTCCTTGTTCTTACATCTGGGTTTATTGGATCATAGTACATGTGCAATATTGGGACATGAAGCTCAATTGGCTGTCAGGAAACCTGCCTGAAATTTTGTCCATTTTCCCTCTATGTGCTACATATAGGTGATCCATTCCATCCAGTTGTCAAGGTGTTTTAGAATCCATGTTGTGTTCTGGAATGAAGGGAAATGGAGTGCGACTCCCTCTTCTGAAGGTGACTCAACTTTGTTTGTAATTCTCTAGCAGGTCAGGCTGAGATCAAAGTTATTTTGCACTGTTGTTTCTGTACCGTTAGTGAAGGTAGATTGAAAAGTATGAATGAAGCACCTGGAGTAGTTGATTGCAAAACCTTCCCAATGAGCAAGTAGTAAATTCCATTCTCTAATAGCAGCAGTATGAAGTGAAACCACCTCTTCCACAGAGTGAAAATTTGGACGCAGTGTGTAATAAGTGGCCAATCCACCTCCACCAAAGTATACGATAACCTCCACTATGGATTAATGTAGCTCAATGGGATTATATTTAAAACTCACACAGAGACCACTTTCACCCATCCTTGCCTGCACAAAGAATCATTTTGGATAGTTGCACATAACTATTTCTATGGAGGCAAAATGTAAGACGCAATAGGTTCAAGCACAAAAAGATGTGGAGGTGATACAAAATGATTGTTTCCAACAAATAAAGAATTTATATCATGGGACTGAACATATTTGAAGAGCACTGTGCAAGGAAGTTCAGACTTCATTAACAATACATTGCTGTAACATGTGATTTGATTACTCAACCTTTTGGATAATTTATTAGATAAACCTCACTGCAAAGAAAGGAAGACAAGCCCTGAATGATTTCTTTTTCTGCCGGAGGCTTTTTCCAAGTTCGTGACGAAATTGTTCAATCTTAAATCATGTGAAAAGCTTTAGAAGCCTTCATGACGCATTCTTCGCACTTTATAAATTTTGTCAAAAGGAGCACAACGAAAACCAGTTGTCAGGACAGGAGAAATGATAAACATGAGACTATGTTCCAGAAAGAATTGGGTGCGGTCAGCAGCACATACACCGAGAGAACTGACCTCTCTCTGCAAATTCAGTGTCATGATCAAAAGCAATTAGTCTTGTTTGGCAGATAGTTAATTTGCTGTAAATATTGTAACTTTATAGTTATGGTCAAAAAGGATAGGTAACTCCAATGTGGAGACTAGGAAACTAAATACACAGGCACATATGGGCTATTTTTATCAGGCCTCTAGAAACTGGAGGGAGGGGGGCAGTGGCAGTGACCTGACCTTTAAAAAGCTGAAGATACACATGATTGGGTGATTTCCTAACATCTGTGCTAAACAATACTGTGATTCTACTTTCAGCCTCTGGTTTTGGACTTTTACACAAATGGAAGGAATTCTCCATATCAACTCTTATCAAAACCTTACTTTAAGACAGTCCATACAACCTTTGACCAAGCTTTTTTGCAGGGAGAGGTTTGTTAGCATGGCCACATTTCTGGTTTTGTTGACATCAATGAAAAACAGTCTGTGACATTGTTTGGCCCCCGGAAATTGATGTAAATGTGTGTGGTACTGCTAGAAATGGCACTATGTGAACACATTTCTCTCCTCAGTCATCTGCCCTATCTGCTTATGCAGGTTGGTGTCAATTTTTTTTCCCGAAACATTCCTGCTAAAATGCCTGGGGATATTTTACTGTGTTTAATATATTTTATAAATTTAAATTTTCGTCATTGTTGTTAAAAGCAAAATGTATGCAATGTATTTCATTTTGTGCATTAACTTGCACTTGGGAAATAAAGAACTGTGTCAGCAAAAAAAAAAGCAAATATTTATTTGTATTTTGTTGCTTTTAGCTCCATGCATTTATTTTCTCCGCTGTGAAGGTCTCATTTTGGCAGACTCACATTGTTTATTTCCCCTATAATTGGCACAGCAAACTTGCAGCCAACAAAGTCGAAGGATTGAAATCCCTTTGAGGTTTCCTGCTGTGCCTTCTGATTTAAATGGAGGAATCAAGTTCAGGTATAATGTCATTGAAGCATTACTGTTGTACCCATCATTGAGTAGACAAGAAAAATGCTGTGCACACCTGAAATCTGAAGTAGACACAGAAAATGTTCGAAATACGCAGCAGGTCTGGCAGCAACTGTGAAGAAATGAGCGAAGTTAATTGGGTGGATTTTCAAAAGGTTGCAGGAGGCTGTTTGGGTTGGGAAACAAGGTTACTGCCAAACAAGGGCCATTGAGCTCATTAAAAGATTGTTTATAGTGGGCCTGCCAAAGATTGCACTTCTGAAATGTTTTCCGGCTAGATCAAACAGTCTTGTGCGTGTTGATACACAGCTTTGAGGTTCACAGTAGAGCAACTGTAACACTGATCTGCAATTGTTTTCAAACTTACTTTGCTTCTACCCCTATCACACAGGTCTGTGCTCAGCCGCATTCCACATTCAATTCTAGTCTCCCTGCTGTAAGAAGGATGTTGTGAAACTTGAAATGGTGCCGAAAAGATTTACAAGGATGTTGTCCGGGTTGGAGCATTTTAGCTAAATGGGAAAAACTGAATAAGACTGGGGGTTCTCTCCTTGGAGCATCAGAGGCAGAGGGGTGACTTATAGAGGTGTACAAAATCATAAGGGGCATGGATAGGGTAAATAGACAAGGACTTTTCCCCGGGGGGGGATTCCAAAACTATAGGGCATAGGTTTAGGGTGAGAGGGGAAAGATTTAAAAGGGACTCAAGGGGTAATTTTTTCACTCAGTGGGTGGTGCATGTATGGAATGCGCTGCCAGAGGAAGTGGTGGAGGCTGATACAATTACATTAGTTAAAAGGCATCCAAATGGGTATATGAATAGCAAGGGTTTAACAGGATATGGGCCAAATGCTGACCAATGGGACAAGATTAAGTTGGGATATCTGTTTGGCATGGATGAGTTGGACCGAAGGGTCTGTTTCCGTGCTGTACAACTTTATGACTCTATGACTCCATATCAAGGAGCTGGCTAATTTAGATTAAAATTGATTCCCTATAGTGTTGGTAACAGGCCATTTGGTCCAACAAGTCCACACCAATCCTCCGAAGAGTAACCAATCCAGACCCATTTCCCTCTGACTGATGCACCTAACACTATGGGCAATTTAGCATGGCCAATTCACCTGACCTGCACATCTTTGGACTGTGAGAGGAAACTGGAGCACCCAGAGGAAACCCACACAGACAGTCACCGGAGGCTGGAATCAAACCTAGGTCCCTGGCGTTGTGAGGCAGCAGTGCTAACCACTGATCTTCTGTGCCACACCACAGCAAGCGCAGACTCCCTCTAATACACAAGCTCTCTCGCATGCGCACACACAATGCACCCTCCGCACTCACACCTATGCACGCATCCTCTCAAAAAGGCTTATATCCCCTCACACTCATACACATACTTGACCAAGCTTATGCACACATACACACAGTCTTTCACATGCACTCACAACCACATGCACACACTCACGTACACACATCCACTCTGTCTCTCCTGCACGCACACACACAGAAACTTATGGGGTGGGTTTGTAGCTGCAGAATTACTTTTTTTTTGCTCAAAACTGCATAAATCCATATAGGATTCTGAAAGGCCCACTTTGGGAATAAAATTGACTTAACATTAGGACAGACTTTAAGTTCACACCCTTAATACATTGTCTGAGCTAAGATGACACCTATTGTTAGATAAACTGAAGCCACCTTGAGAATGTAATTTAAAAGGAGTTTTCGAATTTACATACCCCATCCTTAATCTAAGCATATCCCATCCTTAATCTAAGGCTTAATCTAAGTTTGTTTAATATATCATTACAATTCCATGACACTGTAACCCTTTTGCTATAAATTCTGTGTCTTCTGGTTCTGTTCCATAACCACCTAATGAAGGGGCAGTGCCTCAAAAGCTAGTTTTTCCAAATAAACCTGTTGGATTATAACCTGGTGTTGTGTGATTTTTAACTTTGTCCATGCCATTCCAACACTGGCCCCTCCAAACCATGGGTGAATACACAGACACCACACCATTTATGACATTACTATACTTCATAGTTGGTCCATAGTTCTCCAACTTGTAAGTAACCTGCTCCCCACTGTTAGAGTGTCCTCTTAGATATACACCTGCAGTAAAACCATCAATAAAAGACATTTAAAGAAAGATAATAATACTCACCAAATTGGCCAATCTTCCTTAATCCACGCCATTTCAAGCCTGTCTTCTGTGGACTTTTGTTTTGCTCAGTGCTCCTATGTAGTTTTTCCCCAGTAACTGCAGCATCATTGATTTAAGGCATATGATTTAGATTTAGAATCACTACAGTGTGGAAACAGGCCCTTCGGCCCAACAAGTCAACATCAACCCTCCAAAGAATAACCCACTCAGACCTATTCCCCTACCCTATATTTACCCCTGAGTAATTTACCCAACCTACACATCCCTGAACTCTATGGGCAATTTAGCATGGCCAAATCACCTGACCTGCACATCTTTGGGTCGTGGGAGGAAACCGGAGCACCCGGAGGAAACTCACACAGACACTGGGAGAATGTGCATACTCCACACTGACAGTCACTCGAGGCTGGAATTGAATCCGGATCCCTGGTGCTGTGACACAGCAGTGCTAACCACTGAGCCACCGTGCTACCCCATCATTTACAATGCTGGAGACTGCCTTGCAAGATATCCTCGAAAATACTGGTCTTGAAGACCCAACTCCAGATTACACCACATTGGCCTAGGTAACTGCAGCCAGGGCTGTGCTGGTTGGCAACAGCACGGGCACTGGAGGGGTGTGGCAGTGGGGCAAACATGAATGACCTCATCCTCAGACATATGTCACGCAACACCGGGTTATAGTCTAACTGGTATTTTTGAAAACGTAAGCTTTCAGTGACAGTGACTTCACCTGATGAAGGAGCAGTGCTCCCAAAGCTTGTGATTTCAAATAAACCTGTTGGATTATAACCTGGTGTCATGTGACTTCTGATACAGTCCAACATTGGCACCTCCATATCATCATCCTGAGAGGACAGCAGGTTTGTATCTGTGGTGCCAGTGACAATCATCCAGGGTGACATCTAGTCCGAAAACCCAATAATTTATTGGACCACTGTTTGCTGGACTGTTGTGTAAGCCAATGCCTCCATGAAGACCGACATGGCACTAAAGGAGGCCATTATGACCTCAGTCTGAGATTTCATTGCAACATTGAGATAGTTACACCTTCGCCAATGCTACAACAGATACTGCTGTTGCATTAAGTAGTAGTTACGAGACAATTACTGTTGAAGTTGCATTACCTTCACCCAATTTGATGATGTCATCCAGACTTTGGCTGAAAGCAAGTGAGTTCTGTCCATGTAGTTAAAGGGAGTATTCTGATGTATTCTTAAAGATGTATTCTGTACAGTTAACTTAAAACAAAGAACTGTGGATTCTGGAAATGTGAAGCATGCAAAAGGAGAAAATGCTGAAAAAAATCAGCATATCTGACAGCATCTACAGACAGAAAACAGAGTTCATGTTTCAAGTCCAGTGATCATTCTTTAGAGTTTTGAATGATCATGTCACTGCGCTCAAAATTCTGTCAATTCTGCTTTCTCTCCATAGATGCTGCCAGGCCAGCTGAGTTTTTCTAGCAATTTCTGTATTTTTTTGTGTTCTGTACTGCTTTTGGAATTGTGCATGACCAGGAATGAAATTTGCAGTTATTACTGTTATGCAATAAACCATCTTGTTAACTGAGAAAAATGCCTTTTCTGTTTAGACTCAGGAGCAGTCTATTGTCTACGATTGATAATTAGACAGTCCCTAGGCACAGTGTGGACAAAGGAGGCTTGGTGACAGCGAACTGTCTCAAACATCACTAACCCAGTACTGCACACCGGCAGTGGTGGCAAATACAACAATGATGACAGCAGCCACCAGTCTCTTCATCCTAGGTGTGCCTACATCATGCAGTCAACCACCAATCAATACTGGAAAGAAGGAGTTTCAAGGTCTATCTACAGCTCAATGTCATGTTAGAGCTCTGCTTCACTGTGCTCCTTGACAGTGGCAATAAACAATGCCATCTTGGTATGCGTAACCGTCAAAATTCTTCCATATATCACCCCGTCAACAACCACGTCTAAACCTGATGCCACAAAACCAGTCTGTGGTTTCACCTTCACTGAGTTGGCACATGAGCCACGCTTCACCCTAACCTGACTGGACCCCAGTCATGTTGGAGATTCATGTAGTGCTGATTCCAAATATTTGTTACCTGGTTAAGTTCATGTTGTGCTTGTATCAAGCTGGTGGCTCTTGGAATGAGATCAAGTGGTTATGCTTTTGCACCAAAGGTCTGATGCCAATTATGCTGAAGTTGTACTGGTTGAGAGGTCTTGAGTATCAATAAACAGAAATGCAGATGTAAGGAGTAGACATTTCACTGAACTGTTACAATGCAATTCTTGATTCTTTTACAAGTGAAAGAGTTTCTCCCTAGCTACTGTATCCGGAACCTTTATGATTGTGAAAACTTGTATCAAATCTCAATCATAGTCTTCTCCTTGCCATAGAAATCAGTCTCAATTTCTGCAATCTTTCCTCAGGACTGAAGTATCTCAGCGCAGGAACCATTCTTGTCAGACTCTTATGCAATCTTTCTGAAGCATTCACATCCTTTCTCTAGTGTGGCACGCACAACAGTACATGGAATATCAGTTGAGGTCTCACCAGTGTTCTAGATAAATTCACCATTATCTCCCTGCTCTTGTGTTCTACTTCCGAATTAATGATACCTATTAATGAAAGCTGTATGCTTTATTAATACTCTTTTCATCTATTTGTCCTGTCACCTTGAATGACTTATATATACATACATACATACATATGCACTTCTGCACAGTCTTTAGAATATAATAAATTAAATCATGCTCCATGTTCTACGTATCAAAGTGCATCACCTCAAATTTAGAACTTAGAATATAAAACCATACAACACAGCAAAAGGCCCTTTGGCCCATCACGACTGTGGGGATCATGATGCTGTTCTAAACTAATCCCTTCTGCCATGGCCCATAACTCTCTATTCTCTGCCTGGTCATGTGTCTCTCTAAATGCCTGAGACTCTGCTAGCACATCTGCTTCTCCCATCTCCTTTGGCAGATTGAATGCAGCACCGAGCTTACATAGGACTCAGTGCAGGGCAGTCATACATCACAATCTCTGTGCCTGTAAATGAATCTCATTCCATTTCTTCCACACAGGTTTAGGTGATAGATCAATAATTAAAAAAGAAAGGCTGAACAGGTTTAAATTGCTAAATGATCTGCTCCTCCTCCTATAAGATATTTTATATCTGATTAGTTGGCAGTTTAGGCCTCAGTTTAACATCTGTTCCAAAAAAATGGCAACTCATGGAGGACATCACCCCCTCATATTGCCCAGAGGTGTCAGTATAAATTATACACTCAAGCCCTCAGAAGGATGCTCAAACTCATGCCTTCTGTTTCAGTAATGGGAATACTCCCAACTGATCTATGACTGACGCTGGAGATCATATTCTAATGTGGCTTTCATCTGCTACTGATGGTTATGAATCTCGCTAAAACAGTCCAATCTTTCATTTGGATAGCTATATCTCTGCTCTGATGTCAGCAAGCCATTAATCAGAACTGAAACCATGCTCCTCATGCCCAGATCACTCTACAATCGCACCGGTGTTTGAATTCTGCATTATATAGCAACCATTGAAGTCAAAACCTGCATTCAGATCATCAAGAGATTAATGAAAACCATCCAAATTTTATTCAAAATGCTGTTGTTAGCATTTTGTTGTCAGTTTAATATTTTTTTTAGATTACTTTACAGTGTGGAAACAGGCCCTTCGGCCCAACAAGTCCACACCGACCTGCCGAAGCGCAAACCACCCATACCCCTACATTTACCCCTTACCTAACACTACGGATAATTTAGCATGGCCAATTCACCTGACCTGCACATCTTTGGACTGTGGGAGGAAACCGGAGCACCCGGAGGAAATCCACGCAGACACAGGGAGAATGTGCAAACTCCACACAGTCAGTCGCCTGAGGCGGGAATCGAACCCGGGTCTCTGGCGCTGTGAGGCAGCAGTGCTAACCACTGTGCCACCGTGCCGCCCACTTGCATATTCTTGCATAACATCTCTATCTCTGTCTTCTCATTGGTTACATTTGACTCACAATAAGTCATTTTGTCCCAGTTCTCAATTGGAAATGCTATTTTCTTGAACTACTCGTGTTCAAATAGGACATCAGACAAGTATTTGCACAAAAAGCTGAAGCGCTTGCATTGGTGTTAGAGACTTGTGTTTTCAGTAAACATGGGCCCAACAGTGTATTTGAATGGCTAGGCCAGAAGCTTCAATAGGCCTAAGCAATGAAGAAAATAGTGAAGATGGCACAGATTTCAAGAAGTCATATAGAACTTCAAGTACACCTGAGTCTGTGATTGTTGCAGGCAAACCATGTCAGTCCCAGAATACAGCTACAGGAGATCTTCTGACAACATGTCTTATGATCTTCTATCCATGTAAACGTCAGAAGTAACAATGTTCACAATAGTACAGTGTTCAAAGCCACTTGCAGGTCCTCAGATACTGAAGCAATTGATGTCCATATGTGTTAAGATCTGGGCAACATTTCAGCTTAGGCTGAGAAATAACAAGTAGTATGCGCACCATACAAGTGCTGGACAATGAGTATCCTTAGTAACAAAGGATCAAACCATTGCCCCTTACCATTCAACAGCATTTTACTGAATTCCGTCACGCTCAACATTCTAGGGGTAACCTTTGACAAAAAACTGAACTAAGACAGCTATTCAAAAATTGTGGTTATGAAAGTAAGTCAGAGACTAGGAATTCATTGATAAATTACTCACCACCTAATTCACCGAAACCTGTCCGCCATTGATAGTGCACTAGTTCGGAGTCTAATGGAATACACTTCACATTTAGAGATGCACTTCGCTGAGGCGACACTTAAGAAGCCCAACACAATTCAATTAAAAAAACGAGCATGATTGATAGAAAAGCGCAGCAGGTCAGGCAGCATCCAAGGAGCAGGAGAATCGACGTTTCAGGCATGAACCCTTCAGCAGAATAGCTTATATCCAAAACATTGATTTTCCTGGTCCTCAGATGCTGCCTGACCTGCTGTGCTTTTCCAGCACTATTCTCTCGACTCTGATATCCAGCATCTGCAGTTCTCATTTTCTCCCAGAATGATTGATAAGCAATCCACCACAGGAAGCATTCACTATCTGTATCACCAGTGTAAGGTAGTTTGCATGTGGAATGAACTTCCCGAGGAACTGATGGATGTGGGTACAATTACAATGTTCAAAAGTCATTTGGATAGATACATGAATGGGAAATATTTGGAGGGATATGTGCTAGGAGCAGACAGCTGGGACTGGTTTAGTTTGGGATTATGTTCAGCATGGACTAGTTGGACTGAAGTGTCTGTTTCTGTACTGTGCAACTCTAAGAAGTATGTACCATTTACAAGATGCACTACAGAAATTCTCCAGGGTTTCATCCATCTAAATCCTTGAACTTAACATGGAAGAGCAAGCATTGCAAACACATGGGAATATCACATCACATGCCCCTTCCCCTACAAGTTACTCATTATCTTGACTTAGAACTATATTATTATTCCTCTACTTTCACTGGATCAAAATCCAGGGACACGTTTTATGATAGCATTGGGGTCTTACATATACCAGACAAACAGCAGCAGTTCAAGTTGGGGGCTTATGAATGTCTTCTCAAGGGCGAAGGAAATTATGGATGAGCCCCAAATGTTAGCATTTGAAAGGGCTAATGGCGAAGGCGTCATTAAAATACCATACAGTTCTAAATTGGAGCAAGGTGAATTTTGATAGAATTAGACAAGAGTTTGCAGTGGTTGATTGGAGTAGTTTGTTTGCAGGCAAAGGGACCTTCAGCAAGTGGGAGGCCTTTAAATGTGTGATAGCTAGAGTTCAAGGCCTATATGTTCCTGTGAAAGGTAACATTGTCAGGAATAGGGAACGCTAGATGACAAGAGTTGTTGAGGCTTCGATCAGAAAAAAAAGGAGGTATGGCACAGGTACAGTCCACTGGGATCAAGGGAATCCCTGGAGGTAAAAAGGAAATACAGGAGTTTACTGAAGAAGAAAATCAGGAGGGTGAAAAAGTGGCACAAGATAGCCTTGCTTGAGAAGATTAGGGTGAATCCAAAAAGGATCTTTAAGTATGTTAAAGTATAAAGAATAATTAGAGAGAGAATATGACCCCCTCAAGGACCAAAGTGGAAATGTATATGTAGAACCGCAGGAGATTGGCGAGGTCCTCAATTAATATTTCTTCTTTGAGTTCACAGTGGAGAAAGACATGAAGAGTTGGAAACTTGGGGAAGTTAATGGTTATATGTTGGTAACAGTCGAGGAGGTGTTGGATGTATTTGAATGTATGAAGGTGGATAAGTCTCCTGGTCCTGACCAGATCTATCCAAGAATACTGCAAGAGAATAGATAAGAAATTTTGGGGGTCCTGGTTGATATTTCTGTACCATGTTTAACCACAGGTGAGGTCCCGGAAGACTGAAGGGTAGCGAACGTTGTGCCCTTACTCAAGAAAGGCTGCAAAGATAAACCTGGGAACTATAGACTAGTAAGCCTAACATCTATGGTAGGTAAGTTACTTGAGAAGATTCTGAGAGATAAAATATACATGTTTTTGGAAAGACAGGGCTTGATTAGGAGTTGTCAACATGGCTTTATGTATGAGAGATCATGCCTCACAAACTTGTTAGAGTTCTTTGATGAAGTGACCAGGAAGCTTGACGGAGGTCAGGGCAGTGGACATAGTCTATATAGGTAGGCTGCTCTGGAAGGTTAGATCGCATGGAATCCAAGGGGAGCTGGCAGATTAAACACACAGTTGGCTTTATGGTTGGAAGCAGAGGGTAAGAGTAGAAGGATGCTTGTCTGACTAGAGGCCTATGACGAGTGGAGTGTCTCAGGGGTCAGTGCTGGGTCCATTGCTGTTTGTTATCTATATCAATGATTTGGATGAGAATGTACAATACATGATAAATATGTTTGATGACATTAAAATAGATGGTATTATGGACAGTGAGGAAGGTTATCAGAAATTGCAGTAGGACCTTGGTCAGCTAGGGATGTAGTCTGAGAAATGGCAAATGGAATTTAACATAGATAAGTGTGAGGTGTTGCATTTTGGAAAGCTGAATCAAGGTAGGAGTTTCGTGGTGAATGGTAGGACCTTAAGGAGTTTAGTGGAACAGAGGGACCTTGAAGTTCAGGTTCCCAGTTCTCTAAAAGTGGAGTCACAGGTAGACAGGGCAGGAAAAAAGGCGTTTGGCACACTGGCCTTTATCAGTCAGGGCATTGAGTATAGAAGTTGGGAAGTTATGTTGCAATTGTACAAGATGTTGGTGAGGCCTCACTTGGACTATTGTGTTCAGTTTTGGTCAGCTTGCTATGGTAAGGATGCTATTAAACTGGAGAGAGTGCAGAAGAAATTTACAAGGATGTTGCCAGGACTCAAGTGTCTAAGTTGTAGGGAAAAGTTGGACAAGCTAGGACTTTTTTCATTCGAGCTTAGGAGACTGAGAGGGGTATCATCTAAATGTATAAGATCATGAGAGGCATGGATAGGGTGAATGCACTCAGTGTTTTTTTCCCAGGGTTGGTGAATCGAGGACTAGAGGGCATCTGTTTAAGGTTAAAGGACAAAGAATAAAAGGGAACCTGAGGGGGAATTTTTTTACACAGAGGTTGGTACACATATGGAATGAGCTGCCACCAGAAGTGGTTGAGGCACGTACATTAACAACATTTAAAAGGCATGTTGGACAAATACATGGAAAGGAAGAAGATGGGCCAACGATAAGGAAATGGGGTTAGGATGGACATTTTGGTTGGCATGGATCAGTTTGGGCCAATGGGCCTGTCAGCATGGTGTAAGTCTCTGTGACTCAATGTCTGATTATGTCAAATGGACATGAGTGAAGAACAGCTCAGGATCTTGAAGGATATAGATCTTCCATCTTGCTCTCCTTGTAGTTTTAATAAAAAGGTCTCTGACACAAATGTAACTTGTACCTAATTGCTATCATGTAATAAACTACAGGTAGGATATTCTGAGAAGGACCAATCTCATTTTCCTTTCTTGCACCATGGCAAAGTTCCTCATTTTTGACAAGACATCGACGTTTCGGGTAGGAGTTCTTCATCAGGAATGAGGCTAGAAGCCTTGGGGGTGGAGGGAGAGAGAGGGGAAAGAGTGGGTCAGGTCTTTAGTGGTGGAAGTGGATATTGGGTCCTGGGCATGGGGGAAGGTTAGGATTTGGTTCTGGAGGGAAAAGAAGTATCAAATCACAGTCTAAGGTTTGAGCTCGAGGGTGCAGTTAGGAGTGTGTAAGCTAAATTGAGAATTAGTTTAAAAGTGAATAGATTGTAGCCAAATTAGCAGATGGCAAAGGAGTGATGGAAAGTAAAGTTGTGAGAGGGATACAAACAATTTACAGAGAGATATTAAGAAAGTGGGCAAACAGGTTTGGAGGGATATAGACGAAACACAGGCAAATGGGACTAGGTTAGTTTGAGAAACCCTTTTGACAGGGACAAGTTGGACTGATGAGCCTACTTCTATGTTGTACGGTTCTATGATTCTTCTATGCTAAGAACAATCAGGACCTTTACAGCTGAATTTAAAAAGGAGGATGGTGGCAACATGGTGATTATGATGAATATCCATTGTCCAATGCTGGCAACATTCACATTGAAGGAATGCCTTTAAAAAAAGCTAAGTTCATTATAATCAAAAAGGGTTTTAGTTGTTTGCAAGTGTTTAGGAAATTAAACAAAATACGAGAGTTATAGAGTCATAGAGATGTATAGCACAGAAACAGACCCTTTGGTCCAAATCGTCAAGCCGACCAGATATCCCAACCCAATCTCGTCTCATTTGCCAGCACTTGACCCATATCCTTCTAAACCCTTGTCATCCAGATGTCTTTTAAATGTTGCAATTGTACCAGTCTCCACCACTTCCTCTGGCAGCTCATTCCATACACGCAGCATCCTCTGCATGAAAAAGGTGCCCCTTAGGTCCCTTTTATATCTTTCCCCTCTCACTCTAAACCTATGCCCTTTAGTTCTGGACTCCCCCACCCCAGGGAAAAGACTTTGTCTATTTATCCTATCCATGCCTCTCATGATTTCATAAACCACTATGAGGTCACCCCTTAGCCTTCGACGCTGCAGGGAAAACAGCCCCATTGTTCTCCACATCCTTTTTGAGTTTTGGAAGAATGTGATGAGAGCTCTTACTTCAGTTTTAACATATGCACTTCATTTTAATCCCTCTTGAAAAATATTGCCTGAAAAGGTATTCAAACATTTTTAGTTTGCTAACCAGAATACTAATTGTTAAAGGAGAAAGTGAGGTCTGCAGATGCTGGAGATCAGAGATGGAAATGTGTTGCTGGAAAAGCGCAACAGGTCAGGCAGCATCTAGGGAACAGGAGAATCGACGTTTCGGGCATTAGCCCTTCTTCAGGAATGAGGAACCAACTTTCCTCATGCTGGACCAACTTTCCTCATTCCTGAAGAAGGGCTAATGCCCGAAACGTCGATTCTCCTGTTCCCTAGATGCTGCCTGACCTGCTGCGCTTTTCCAGCAACACATTTCCATTACTAATTGTTAAAATCTAACTTTAGTGGAAGAAAGTAATATCTAACTAACATTGTAATTTGCTAACAGTTGATTTCATTAAGTTTTCTTTTTGTAGGATGGTAAAATATAGAAATAGGGCAATATATAAAATGATGTCAATGCAGAGCAATTCTGGGAGTTTGTATCAAGTTTTAAAACAGGGGCTTTGATGACTGTCTACGACAGAACAACTGCTTGCATGAGAATGAAATATAGATGTCTCTCTACTAAATATGGAAACACAGCTTGTAAAAATATTGAAATTCTGCATTAAATATTACACAACACCAGGTTATAATCCAACAGGTTTATTTGAAAACACTAGCTTTCGGAGCACTGCTACCTGGTGTTGTGTAATTTTTAACTTTGTATACCCCAGCCCAACACCGGCTCCTCCAAATCTTGAAATACTGCAGTAGAGACAAAATATTTTATTTATGCAAATAAGAAAAGTTAGCAAAAGTCTCATTAGCTATGCCTGATTGGTTAAGCATAGCATGCTCAAAAGATTTTGGGGGAAAATGAGAGGTCCACTGGAGTAGAACCAGGATAAAAGAGATCCTGACTTTGGTTTGTTTGCACAGAACAAGGGAAGGGAGACCATCTCGAGACAAATTAAACCAGGACAATAGGCATAGGAGAGAGAAATGGAGTGATGTGAAGATGTAAGGATCACAGCTGAAAGAGAATCATTCACATGTTCTCCCATCCAGGTCTTGATGTGAATGGATTAATCTGCATTAAACTGTGAATCACTGTCCTGCTTTATTGATAGAGTTTATTTCAAAACTTAAATTTGGTGACTTAATCGAAGAAAGTCTATTCACAACACAAATTTGCTGCTAGGTCTGTCCTTCCTTAACCAGATTCAGGTTCTCAAAACCTGATAGAAAAAAATAATGTTGTATATATTTTCTACCATTTTTTATGTTGTTTTAGTTTATTTGAAGCACATTGTTATAACACCATCATCACCAACCACTCGTCCCCAAAATGTTGATGATGTTGTTTAAGGGTTTCAATAACTTTGGAGCAACATTATGATAGTTTTACCAAGCTGTACACTGCTGATAGAAAAGGATGAAATAATAGTCTCTTTTGATGTAACAGCCCTGTTCACATCAATCAACATCAACCTGGCCAAGGAAACACTGACTACACTTTTAGAAGACCCAAAGACACATAGACCAAACACCACCAACTTCATCAGTAAGGACAGTATCGTCAAGCTAGTGGACCTATGCCTTACCACCCACTTCACCTTCAACAACAAAACATACAGATAAACCAACAGAACACCCATGAGATCTCCGATATCAGAGTTCTTAGCAGAGACAGTATGGAGTCCTGGAGTCATAGAGATGTACAGCATGGAAACAGACCCCTCGGTTCAAACCGTCCATGCCAACCAGATATCCCAACTCAATCTAGTACCTGGCCCATATCCCTCCAAACCCTTCTTATTCATATACCCATCCAGATAGAGATGTACAGCATGGAAACAGACCCCTCGGTTCAAACCGTCCATGCCAACCAGATATCCCAACTCAATCTAGTCACACATGCAGGTACCTGGCCCATATCCCTCCAAACCTTCTTATTCATATACCCATCCAGATGCCTTTTAAATGTTACAATTGTACCAGCCTCCACCACTTCCTCTGGCAGCTCATTCCATACACATACCACCCTCTGAGTGAAAAAGTTACTCCTT
>NC_057719.1:21723553-21735601 GCF_004010195.1 Chiloscyllium plagiosum
CTCAGCCCATTGGCCCATCTGGTCCAGATCCTGTTGTAATCTGAGGTAACCCTCTTCGCTGTCCACTACACCTCCAATTTTGGTGTCATCTGCAAACTTACTAACTGTACCTCTTATGCTCGCATCCAAATCATTTATGTAAATGACAAAAAGTAGAGGGCCCAGCACCGATCCTTGTGGCACTCCACTGGTCACAGGCCTCCCGTCTGAAAAACAACCCTTCATCACCACCCTCTGTCTTCTATCTTTGAGCCAGCTCTGTATCCAAGTGGCTAGTTCTCCCTGTATTCCATGAGATCTAACCTTGCTAATCAGTCTCCCATGGGAACCTTGTCGAATGCTTTACTGAAGTCCATATAGATCACATCTACCACTCTGCCCTCATCAATCCTCTTTGTTACTTCTTCAAAAAATTCAATCAAATGTGTGAGACATGATTTCCCACGCACAAAGCCATGTTGACTATCCTTGATTGGTCCTTGCCTTTCCAAATACATGTACATTCTGTCCCTCAGGATTCCCTCCAACAACTTTCCCACCACCGATGTCAGGCTCACTGGTCTATAGTTCCCTGGCTTGCCCTTACCACCCTTCTTAAACAGTGGCTCCACGTTAGCCAGACTCCAGTCTTCCAGCACCTCACGTGTGCCTATCAATGAAATAAATATCTCTGCAAGAGGCCCAGCAATCACTTCTCTAGGTTCCCACGAGTTCTACAGTACACCTGACCAGGTCCTGGGGATTTATCCACCTCTATGCATTTCAAGACATCCAGCACCTCCTCCTCTGTAATAGGGACATTTTGTAAGGTGTCACCATCTGTTTCCCTACATTCTATATCATTTTCCACAGTAAATAATGATGCAAAATACTCGTTTAGTATCTCCTGCGGCTCCACACAAAGGCCGCCTTGATGATCTTTGAGGGGCCCTATTCTCTCCCAATATTTTGTCCTTAATATATTTGTAAAAACCCTTTGGATTCTCCTTAATTCTATTTGCCAAAGCTATCTAATGTCCTCTTTTTGCTATACTGATTTCCCTCTTAAGTATACTCCTACTGCCTTTATACTTTTCTAAGGATTCACTCGATCTATCCTGTCTATACCTGACATATGCTTCCTTCTCTTTCTTAACCAAACCTTCAATTTCTTTATCATCCAGCATTCCCTATACCTATCGGGCTTTCCTTTCACCCTAAGTGGAATATACTTTCTCTAGATTCTCGTTTCCTCATTTCTGAAGGCTTCCTATTTTCCAGCTGTCCCTTTACCTGCGAACATCTGCCCCCAATCAGCTTTTGAAAGTTCTTGCCTAATACCGTCAAAATTGGCCTTGCTCCAATTTAGAAATTTAACTTTTAGATCTGGTCTATCCTTTTCCATAACTATTTTGAAACCCATAGAATTATGGTCACTGGCCCCAAAGTGCTTCCCCACTGACACCTCAGTCACCTGCCCTGCCTTATTTCCTAAGAGTTTTAAGTTTTGCACCTTCCCTGGTAGGTACATCCACATACTGAATCAGAAAATTTTTTTGTACACACTTAACAAATTCCTCTCCAGCTGAACCCTTAACACTATGGCAGTCCCAGCCTATGTTTGGAAAGTTAAAGTCCCCTACCATAACCACCCTATTATTCTTACAGATAGCTGAGATTTGCCTACAAGTTTGTTTCTCTATTTCCGTCTGACTATTAGGGGGTCTATAATACAATCCCAATAAGGTGATCATCCCTTTCTTATTTCTCAGTTGCACACAATAACATCCCTGGATATATTTCCAGAAATATCCTCCCTCAGCACAACTGTAGTGCTATCCCTTATCAAAAACGTCACTCCCCCTTCTCTCTTGCCTCCCTTTCTATCCTTCCTGTAGCATTTGTATCCTGGAACATTAAGCTGCCAGTCCTGCCCATCCTTGAGCCATGTTTCTGTAATTGCTATGATATCCCAGTCCCATGTTCCTATCCATGCCCTGAGTTCATCTGCCTTCCCTGTTAGGCCCCTTGCTTTGAAATAAATGCAGTTTATTTTATTAGTCCTACCTTGTCCCTGCCTGCCCTGACTGACTCACTTCTGTTCTCAGCTGTACCAGTCTCAGATGGATCTCTTCCCTCACTATCTCCCTGGGTCCCACCACCGCCCGACACCTTAATAGTTTCAATCCTCCTGAGGAGCTCTAGCAAATCTTCCTGCCAGTGTATTCATCCCCTTCCAATTTAGGTGTAATCCATTCTTCTTTTCTACAGGTCACTTCTACCCCAAAATAGATTCCAATGGTCCAAAAATGTGGATCCTTCTCCCATACACCAGCTCCTCAGCCATACATTCATCTGCTCTATCCTTGTATTCCCTTCCTATGTTGTTGGTTCCAATATGGACAATGACCTTATGCTGGCCCCTCTCACCCTTGAGAACCTTCTGCACCCTCTCTGAGACATCCTTGATCCTGGCACCAGGGAAGCAACACGCCATTCTGATTTTTCGCTGCTGGCCACAGAGATGTCTGTCTGTACCTCGGACTAGGGAGTCCCCTAACACAATTGATCTCTTGGAACCCAATGTACCCTTCATTGCGTTAGAGCCAGTCTCAATACCAGAAACTTGTTCATGCTATGTTCACCTAAGAATCCATCGCACCCTAAATTTTCCAAATTAGCATACTTGTTTAAAATCTTTTTAGCCACAGAAGATTCCCGCATTAGCTTCCTACCTCTCTTACCTCTCCTGGAGTTAACCCATCTCTGTGATTGTATCTGAGACTTTCCCCCCTTCCTATGACTGCCATCCATCACATACTGTTGCTGTTGAAAATTCCTCATCACTTCTAACTGTCTCTCCAACCGATCCATTTGATCTGATAAGATTCACCACAACAGTATTAATTGTAGATATAATCTGCAGCAACCCTTAAACTCTCTTTAAACTCCCACATCTGACAAGAAGCACATATCCTCTACTCAATGGCATTTTTGCTCCTTCACAATCTACAGACCCAGAAAATAATACCATCTTATTCCTCTATAAAACACTGCCCCAGGTTAAATTAATAGTTATGGCTTATATTTTATGTTTAATCAAGAGACATATCTCAAAAACATATAATCAAGAAAGAGCCCATTCTACTCACTACTGCAGACTTTCTGTAGGGCACACTTAAAACAATATACTTATCTGCTTCTGTGCTGTGAACTTCGCCCAAACAGTTCCTCCAAGATCAGTTGTGAATTTCACTGTTTGTTAAGTTTCCGAGACACACTCTGATGTCCAGCGTGACATGAATTCAAACAGCAAAGGCAGTACTGTGCCAGTACACTGTGGTGTCAGTTTCTTTCTCCCTCTTTCCCCTGCACTGACCTCACCATGTGCTTCCTTTGTCTGTTCTTCCTTTTAAAACTGCTGTTGTTTTGACTTTTTTTTGTCCAAAGTTCCAAAACAATGCAACAGCATGTAAAACAGTAACTGCTGCTCCTGGAATTAGAGGAAATCACTTCCAGCACCTAAGATACCTCAAAAAAGGAGCATCTGTTACAGCCAGAAATTTTTCCCATCCTCCATCTTGGATTACCCAGCATCCAGTAATGCAGAGACTCGAACAAACAGCTCTGCCAACCATCCAACCCAAACATGGGTCCGCTATGTGGATAACACCTTTGACATCATTAAATGAAACAAATTAGAGGAAACCTTCAAGACCATTAATTATACACTTGCTGGCATAAAATTTACTAAAGAGGAGGAAAACAACAACAAACTGCCATTCCTAGACATCACAGTATAGTGAACAGCCAATGAAGAACTTCAAACCAGCATCTATAGAAAATAACACATGCGTACAAAGTATTGAACTATACAAGCAATCACCCCAACACCCATAAATTAATCTGCATAAGAACATTATTTCAATGAGCCACCACTCACTGCAGCACAGATGAACTGTGCGAACAGAGAAAAATCACCTATATGGTGTCTTCAAAAATGGGTACCCAACGAAAACAGTCCACTGATTTCTCAGCAATAAACCCAAACAAACAGACAAAATGTGCCAGAAACCTTAGCCACTCTCCCCCACATCAAAGAATCTTGGAAATGACTGCCAGACTACTCAGACCCCTTGGCATCATGGTAGCCCACAAACCCACCAATACACTAAAACAGCAGCTAATGAACTTGAAAGACTCTGTACAGACAATGAGCAAAACTAATGTCACTTACAAAATATCGTGCAAGAATGTAACAAACACTACATTGGACAAACAGACAGAAAATTAGCCACCAGGATACATAACATCAACTGACCACAAAAATCATGACCCTCTCTCATTAGTATCCTTACATAAAGATAAGGAAGAATACCACTTCAATTGGGACAACACATCCATCCTAGGACTAGTCAAACAGAGACATGCATCAGAATTCCTAGAAGCATGGCATTCCAACCAGAACCCTATCAATGAACACATTGACTTGGACCCCATTTTCCACCCCCTGAGAAAAAGAACGGGAAATAACATCACCATAGGAAATGACATCACCACTGGAAATGGCATCACCAACCCAAAGAAATCCAAACATTAAATAAAAAGCAGGAATCATCAGCAGTGTTTTGTCTGGAGGCTCAATGAAGATGTTACCTAGTATAGTGATAAAACGTCTGAAAATGAACCTTCCAGCTCAGTGTGCAAACCTACATCCAGAACTTCAACTTGAGCGACTAATCTTCTCAAAACTTGCTGTACACTACTGACTATAAAGAGCACCAGTTGGGAGAATTAAATCAGTGTGCACCAGACTACACTAGTCATTAAAAGACTGGGATAAGCATATGGACATGAGCACATGAACTAATTGGACTAGTCCTTCCATAATGAAATCAAAATATCAGAGTCTGGTATATGTCTGTTTAATATATATAGCTGTATTTAGTAATATTGTGTAGTAAATAATATTACTTATAAGTTTAAGGCTAAAGAAAGTTAGATTTTTAGATTAGATTAGATTTTTTTTTAGATTAGATTACAGTGTGGAAACAGGCCCTTCGGCCCAACAAGTCCACACCGACCCGCCGAAGCGAAACCCACCCCATACCCCTACATTTACCCCTTACCTAACACTACGGGCAATTTAGTATGGCCAATTCACCTGACCCTGCACATCTTTGGACTGTGGGAGGAAACCGGAGCACACGGAGGAAACCCACACAGACACGGGGAGAACATGCAAACTCCACACAGTCAGTCGCCTGAGGCGGGAATTGAACACGGGTCTCTGGCGCTGTGAGGCAGCAGTGCTAACCACTGTGCCACCGTGCCGCCCACTACTGTGCCACCGTGCCGCCCACGGTGCCGCCCATGGTTCTTGACTTTGCCTCCTTCTTGACAAGTTTGTCTTGAACTAAAACTCATAGAGTGCCGCTAAACGATGTGCTAAAAGACCTCAGGCCCTTTTTTACCCCTTCCGATTGAGATAGTGGTTTGTTGGCCATAATAGATTCATTGATCAAAGCTTCCTAATGACTAACTCACACTCAATGAATCTATTTAATATTCTCTTTCATTATTTTCAATTAGTTTTACTTGTCTACTTTATAGCCAAACATATGGAAGGAATGCATAATTCCCAATTTCTCATGCTGCTTACTGTGATCACCCAAATAACTTGGTGTGTAAAAACATGCCAACATTTGGCTTTGTGTTATCCGAGATTGAAAATATGAACATTTTGTTTTTCCCTGAAATATCTCTAGTTGTAGTTTTATATGAATTTGAACGTCAGTATGAATTGGTTTCTAGTATGCATTGAACAGAAGTGGAAATGTAAACTTTGAGATTAAACGAAGACAGTGTGGTTTGACACACACAGCCAGATTTTCAAGCACTCATGAGAAAATAATGAATTCAAGCTCATGTATTCCACTCAATCATGATAAAACACAGACCAAAGGTGTACAGTTTCATTGAATGTGATCTCAATGCAATTTCTTTGTTTAAAATGGGGACAGAGAGAGAAAGCAGGAAACCTCAGACAAATTAGCTTAATAACTTCTTAGGGAAGATGTTAAAAGCTATTAGCAAGGATGTAATAGCCACACACTTCGAAAAGATCAAGACAATCAGACAAAATCAACATTATTTTGTGAAAGGGAAATCATGTTTAACCAAATTATTGGAGTTTTTTAAAGCATGGATTCTGGGCTGTGGATAAAGGAAAGTGAGTGGATGTGCTGCACAGTGATATCCAGAAGGCATTTGACAAGATGCCCATCAAATAGCTATTGCAAGAAATAAAAGCCTATCATGTAGTGGGAATATTTTGAATAAACGTTTGTCTAGCTAATACAAAATAGAGAGTAGGCATAAGTGGGTCATTTTGTGGTTGAGTGATGTACTGCAATGATGAGTGCTTGTCTCTAACTTCCTCAATTTATATAGATGACTTAGATAAAGGGACTGAAGGAATGGTTGCTAAATTTGCAGAAGACACAAAGATAGGTAGAACAATAAGTTTTGTAAAGGACTAAAGGAAGCCATAAATAGATAGATACATTGAATGACTGGGCACAGATTCCAGCAAATGGGGTTTAATAAGTTAGTGTCCAATTGTTCCATTTTGCAACAAAGTTTAAAAAAAGCACATTATTGAAATAATGAGTGATTGAAGTGTAATGCAAAGCAGAGGGATCTGATTGTTCTCATGCATAAATTACAAAAACAAAGGCTGGTACAGCCAGTAACTCAAGAAATTAAAAGAATGTTAACATTTACTGTGAATGGAATTGAATACCTAAGCTAGCTTTCAGTTATACAGGTACTGGTGAGACCACACCTGGGAATTTGGCACTTTTTTCCTCAAAAAGCAGTGAAAACAAAGTTTTTATTACTTTTAAATTAGAAATAGATAGATTCTTGATGGACAAGGGGGTGAAAAGTTATTGGGAATAGACAGGAATATGGAGTAAGCAGATTAGATCTTATTGAATGGTGGGGCAGGAGTATGTTACTTCTGCTCCTGAATTGCATGTTTCCATGATGTTTATATACAAATCAGACCCACGACTTTCACCTTTTATCTATGCTGTTTTACAAGGTCAATTGCACTTTTAGTGTTATGATTGATAATTTTCTCTTGACTTCTGAGAAGTTCATACTCAAAATCACTGTCTCGTGAGTTTTGTTTGAAGACATAATTTGGTAGACTTGTAGCCAAATTTCCTGCCCCTGAATTTGGAAACATGTGGAGTATAACTCCCATCTAGACATTTTAAGAATCACATCATGCAGTCGATAGCATGTTAAGAGAAATTGGATAATCCAGTTCATTCTAGCGCCAACACATAGATGGAGAAGACAAAAATTATAGTACCCTGCAAGAACACATTCAGGAATAAATCTCAGGAGGAAATAACAAGATACTCAGTAAGAAACATTCAGAATCAATACTCACAACGCTGTTGTTAAAACATGGATC
This sequence comes from Chiloscyllium plagiosum, assembly GCF_004010195.1. NCBI lineage: Eukaryota > Metazoa > Chordata > Chondrichthyes > Orectolobiformes > Hemiscylliidae > Chiloscyllium > Chiloscyllium plagiosum. The sequence goes on from NC_057719.1 coordinate 21,731,022, forward strand.
CTTCTAGTCTTCTTTCCAGACTCTTTCTACTGGTACAAGACTGTATGGTAGCCTTAAATACATTACAATGAAATTTTCAGTGCATTACAAGCAACGTCTACAATATAGCCTAGTCATTGCCAGTTGTTCTGTGTGCTCTGTAACTAACAGTCTCCGCCAATGCACTGAGTAAAACTATACCCTGAGATCCATTTGTTCTGTGATGATTAGTATTGCTTCAATATTCTGCTGCTACAATGTCAACATTGTCAAGCAGTAAATGTGTTAAATTTGTCTTTTGAAATGCAGGAATGATTCCTAGATTGAGTGCTCAGCATGCATATTGATTGGCAAATCATGAGTTTGCATTATTCGAAATAAGCTGAAAAAGGAGTGTGTGCCCACTTCTCCAGTTCCTGAGCAACATTTCATGCAATCCTTATCAAGAATGTCCAGTCAGGGAATTAGCCATCAGATGTTCGGTAAATACTCTTTCATGCCGTATCTAAGGCAACAGGACATTATAATGATGCAACATTGAACATGGCGGGGCTAGTGATAACTTACACCTTTTCATATTCAGTGGATATGCTGGTGAACAAGATAATAGCTATGTAGTTGTATCTCATTTGCCATAGCATGCTTCAGCTTAAAACATTACTGCATTGCATTACAGCAGCAGATGCAACCAATACATAAGAATATATACAGTCTCGCTAACCAATTCACAACATTGGAATACTTTTATTTTTATACATTTCTGTCTAATTTTCCGACCTGAATTCTTATTGTTCCCAATTTCAATTCTTCAAAAATCTGACTATAATAAAATTATTTTACATATCATTTATCAAAAGCTTATCACATGATATCAGCATTTCCCCTCATCATGCTGTATTTCATGCAACACAGATCCATCATCTGTTTTTTTGAAATCAATAGCTATTATTTCTCTGCTATTTTCACATGTTCCTATGCACTTCTATTATCTGTCACAGAACTGCAAGTCAAGATTGTTTCAAATTAAGCTAATTGCTGTATCTAGAATGAAGAACAAGTTCTCGTTTCACTAACTATAAGGTTACAATTGCTATTCTCTGCATTGACAATCCTTTGAGAGCTAAAATTGGCCCAAAGTTCATTGCGAAGTCTTTTTCTTCCAAATGCTGCTGCTGTGGCAAGGTGCTTTATTTTCCACATCCAATATGAAGGCTAGATTACAACAGAAATTTCAAACATCTTTTAAATCCTTGTATCATATCTCCTGCCTTTAACCTACATTATTCAAAAAATAATTGTTTCACTACTCAAAGTCTATCCTCGGAAATCTGGATGAGTGCCCAGGAATCAGCAGAGCCAGTCTGAACCGAACTGAAAATAAAAAATGGTGCCTTGATCAAGATCGAGGTCATGGTGCTAAAAATTGATTGTGGCTCATTTTTGGGCGTTTAGGTCACAGTCCGTAGCCTACTGGCGCTCATTATCTTTGAGGGAGGCTGCAAAACAATTTGACATTGCTGTCTATTGTGGTATTAGATTAAGCAGGGCCCATACAGACTGAGCAGAGGGGCAAAGCAAATCACACTGATAGCGTATAATTCAGTCGAACAGCTCCACGTGGAGACACCCCATCTCACCTCAAAGAGATAGGTTGCTCTTCATTGGTGGCTTCCCTGTTATTGAAATCACCTGAGTTTATGGACTGATGGACAAAAGTAGAGGGTTTTTAGATTCATATATAAGACATTGGGAGAGATATTGGAGGAGCTGAATAGGAGGAAAGAGATGGGCTTTTTGTTGGGGTTCTGGCAGGGCAGAGTGAGATCAGCAGGCCCTGAAGGACTACCCTTGACAGGAATGGCGATGGGTAGCCAGGCCGCAGGTAGCAAGCAACCTAGTTCCACTGATACTTCAGCAATTCCATGGGAAGATTGATTTCATTTTATCATGAATGGTCTATGTCAATGAATGCATTGTTGCTTGGCGTCTCCTACATCATCCGAACACAGTGCAACAGAATCACTTGTATTCTGCTGTTTCTCTTGCTGGACAAGATAACACACAATGGATCAGGGCAGAGCCAATGGAGGACAAGGACGCCCACATCCTCCGAGCATGAAGGAGGAGTTGGTTGCTCGTGTCATGGGGCAGCCCATGATAGCACTCCACCGTTAGAGAGATCATTGAGGGTGCCAGCTTGTTCCTGCCTTCTGTTCCACCTCAAATCATGGCATACCCTCAATCTGCAATCTCACATGATAAGCTAGCTACTGCTGGTGTGATCATGGATTGTCAGACCATAAAACATAGGGACAGAAGAAAGCCATTCAGCCCATCCATTCAATGAGATCATGGTCGATCAGATAATTTTCAAGTCTATTTTCTTGCCTTTTCCCTATAAGTTGAAACTTTATTGCTGGAACAGCACAGCAGGTCAGGCAGCATCCAGGGAACAGGAGATTCAACGTTTCGGGCACAGGCCCTTCTTTTCCTGAAGAAGGGCCTGTGCCCGAAACGTCGAATCTCCTGTTCCCTGGATGCTGCCTGACCTGCTGTGCTGTTCCAGCAATAAAGTTTCAACTTTGATCTCCAGCATCTGCAGACCTCACTTTCTCCTCGAAGATTTTTCCCTATAACCCTTGGTTCCCTTATTGACTAAAAATCTATCTCAGCACTGAATATGCTTGACAGCCAAGCTTCTCCAGCTCTCTGGAGTAAAGAATTCCACAGATTTACTACTCCCGAGAAATTAAATTCCCTCTCGTCTCTGTCTTAAATGTGCAGCCCCTTATTCTGTGACTAGACCCTTGGTCCTAGCGTCTCCCAAAACTAAAAATGCCTTTCTGTATCTATACTGTCATGTCCCCTGATAATCTTACATATTTCAATAAGATCGATTCTCACTCTTCTAAACTGCATCATTGACCACATTCCTAATGAAGGGCTTATGCCTGAAAAGTTGATTCTCTTGCTCCTTGGAAAAGCTGCCCGCCCTGCTGTGCTGCTTTTCCAGCGTCACAGTTTTCGACTGCAATGAATTCAAGAACCACCTACTCAACTTCTCCTCACAAAACAGTCCCTCCCTATCTGGGATCAGTGCTTTCTCTCGACTGCCTCAATTACCAGTCATCTTTCCTTGGATAAAGGGGCCAATACACTTCACAGTGTCCAGAAATGGTCTGTCTTAATATAGTTTTACCAAGATTTTTCTATTTTTATACTCCATTGCACCTGAAATAAAAACCAACATTTCATTTACAACCTCAATTACATACTGAATTTGTATACTAACTTTTTGTGATTCGTGCACAAGAACTCCCAAATCCCTCTGTGTAGTAGATTTCTGCAGTTGTCCTCTATTTTTATTATATTCAGCTTTGCTATTTCACTCTGTCAAAATGCCAAACCCTCACATTATAGTCCACATGCCAAGCTTTTGCCCGCTCAATTAACCTGTTAGTGTTTCTCTGCAGACTCTTTGTGTCATAGAATTGTTACAGTGTGGAAGCAGGCATTTTGGCCCATCCAGTCCACACTAACCCTCCAAAGAGCATTCTATCCAGACCCACCCCAATGTCCCTGCTTTTTCACAAGGTCAATCCTCCTAACTTGTACATCTCTGGACTGTTGGAGAAAACTGGAGAACCCAAAGGAAACCCACACAGATACGGAGATAATGTGCAAACTCCACACAGACAGTCAGCCAAGAGTGGAATTGAACCTGAGTCCCTGGTGCTGTGAGGCAGCAGTGCTGACTGTGCTTTCCCATCGTTACTACTTGACTGGCCAGCTATTTTTGAGTCATTCGCAAACCTGTCTATAGTATATTCACTTTCCTGATCAAAGTCATTCACATACATATTGTAAGTAACTGTGATCCTGTGGCACTACTGAATATGGTGTCCTAGTCCCAACTCTCTGACTTCCATTAATTAAACAGTTCTCTATCCTTTCTGATATAATATCTCCAACACCATGGGCTCTGCGCTTATTAAGTGAGCTAACATGTGTTACCCTCTCAAATGCCTTCTGAAAATCCAAAAATATTGTATGCACTGTTTTCCTTTTATCTATGCTGATTGTTACCTCCTCAAAGAATTCTAATATGTTTATCAGATGTGATCTCTCTTTTGTGAAGTCATGCTAACAATGCTTGATCAGATTACATATTTCTCAATGCTCTTATATTACATTCTTTATAGTATACAGTAGCATTTCTCCAATAACAGATCTTAAGCTAATTTTTTTATTTCTCCATCTCTTTTCAAATAAAGTTATTTGACAGTTGATAGTGACAATTTTCCAATCCTTTGAAACCTTCCCAGAATCTAAGGATTAGAGTTATAGAATCATAGAGATGTACAGTATGGAAACAGACCCTTCAGTCCAACCCATCCATGCCGACCAGATATCCCAACCCAATCTAGTCCCACCTGCCAGCACCCGGCCCTTATCCCTCCAAACCCCTCGTATTCATTTAAGAAGCATTTGAAGCTTCTTAAATGTTGCAATTGTACCAGCCTCCACCACATCCTCTGGCAGCTCATTCCATACACGTACCACCCTCTGCATGAGAAAGTTGCCCTTTAGGTCTCTTTTAT
>NC_057719.1:21736100-21751658 GCF_004010195.1 Chiloscyllium plagiosum
ATCCAAATCATTTATGTAAATGACAAAAAGTAGAGGACACAGCACCGATCCTTGTGGCACTCCACTGGTCACAGGCCTCCAGTCTGAAAAACAACCCTCCACCACCACCCTCTGTCTTCTACCTTTGAGCCAGTTCTGTATCCAAATGGCTAGTTCTCTTTGTACTCCATGAGATCTAACTTTGCTAACCAGTCTCCCATGGGAAACTTGTCGAACGCCTTACTGAAGTCCATATGGATTACATCTACCGGTCTGATCTCATCAATCTTCTTTGTTATTCTTGGAAGATTATACCTTCTTTTAATATCCTAGGATGCGCTCCATCAGGCCTGTGGGACTTATCAGTCTTTAGCCCCGTTTTGTTTCTCTCGTGATAATTATTGTATTTATTTTCTCTCCTCTTTTTTCCCCTTAATTATGAGCAGTTTTGGAATGTTCTTAGAACTGCAATGAAAAGTATTTTTTTAACTTCTTTGCCATTTCCTGCTTCCCTGTTATTGCCCCAGACTCATTTTCTCAGGGGCTTATGGTCGCTTTGTCTTCCTTTTTATATAATGTAAAGTAGCTTTTGCTGTCTATCTTGGTATTACTCATAAGTTTACTCACAAATTTGATCTTCTCCCTCTTTTCTTTTGATTTTGAAAAACTTTGCCAGGGTTGCTGGCTTATCATTGCCACATTGAATGCTTTTTCTTTCAATCTGCTGTGATCCAAAAACTTTCGTAGTGAACCATGTTGGCTTATCCACTTCATAGAATCCTTCTTTCTCATTGGAATACTGTTTTGCTTTGAGCCGTTAACTATTTTCATAAATGTCTAACATTCTTCCATAAGGATATTACCACCACTGGAGGGTTTGAGTTATAGGGAGAGGCAGAATAGGCTGAGACTATTTTCCCTGGCACATTGGAAGCTGAGGAGTGACCTTACAGAGGTTTTTAAAATCATGATAGGTATAGCTGGGGAGAATTGCCAAGGTCTTTTTCCCAAGATGGGGAAATCCCAGTCTCTGGTTCATTTTTGGAATGAACTGCCGGAGGAAATGGTGGAGGCTGGTACAATTACAACATTGAAAAGGCAACTGGATTGTTACATGAATAGGAAGAGTTCAGAGGGATATGTACCAAATGCTGACAAATGGGGCTAGATTAATTTAGGATATCTGGTTGGCATGGATGATTTAAACTTGTTTCATGCTATTTAACTCTGTAACTCTATAAATGTCTTTATTGCTAAACTCCTTTCCCAGTTCATTCTCATTAGCTCTGACCTCATTTCTTTGAAGTTGCCTGATTTAAATTATTTATTAGCACATTTGTTTCTGATCTAAGTTCCTCCCTCTCAAACTGAATGCTAGATTCTGCCATATTATGGTCTCTTGCTTTCTATCCTTTTCTCATTTTCCCTTGCCTCAACATTCCTTTCTGAATACTCTCTGCCAAATCCAGCTTCTCGCAACAGTCAAAACTTTTCCCAGTACTTACAAGGATATTACAAACCACATGCTGTTTTGGTGCTTATGGTCCTTCCAGCAAGTCTAGTGGTGGTTTCCTTTTGCAGCTGTAAATGCGTGCTTGTAAGGGACAAATGAATATAATGAGTGGACTGCATTGCTGAACTTTGTAAATAATGTTTCAGATCCATTAGTATGCCTGCTTGCCATTATAGAAACCCTACATTGTGAAAGCAGGCCATTCAGCCCATTGAGTCCACACTAACCCTCTGAATAGCATCCCACCCATACCCATCCCCATCCCCATCCCCTACCTTATCCCTGTAGCACTGTATTTCTCATGGCCAATCCACCTATTTACACATCCCTGGACAATTTAGCATGGCCAATCCACCTAACCTGAACATCTTTAGACTGTGGGATAAAACTAGGGCGTTCAGAGGAAATCCACGCAGGTACAAGAAGAATGTGCAAACTCCACACAGACATTAGCCTGAGGCTGGAATTGAAACTGAGTCCCTGATGCTGTGAGGCAGCACTGCTAACCATTGAGTCATCGTTCCTCCCATGTTCTGGCAATTTGGCCGTCTTTTGGTACGTGTGCACATGTGCATATATATATAGCTTAAATGCCTGTTTCAGCATGATTCACTGTCTGCACTTTGGCAAATGTAGAGTTTAAAAGCACAGCCGGTCAGGAAACATCTGAGGAGCAGGAGAGTCGATGTTTTGAGCATGAGCACTTCATCAGGAATGTGGAGGGGTAAGCCCAAGGGGCTGACAGATAAAAGGCATGGGGGTGGGGCTGGAGGCAGGTAGCTGGGAATGTGATAGGTATATGAAGATGGGGGGGGGGTGGTGGTGATGGTGATAGGTTGGAGCAAAGGGTGAAATGGATAGGTAGGAAGGAAGATGGATAGGTTGGACAGTTCAAGAAGGTGGTGCCATGTTGGAGGGTTAGATGCAGTCAGAAATGCACTGTCTCCCACTTGGAAGGCTTCTAGCTTTCATTCACCAGCTCCAAATGTTCTGTGGATCCAAATTTGGATCACTTAGCATTCTAACAATTAATTTACAAAGAGATTTTTACCACCTTCACTTCATCATTTATAATTTACATCACACCAATCTGAAGTCAAATTCAATGAGTAAAAGTAAAAAAAGACTGAAACTGAAGTTAGTTTTGATTCATGATCATAATCGCTCAATGTAAAGCAGTCTTGCAGAATAATACATTGCTTGAAGTGTGCTTCTGGACTGTAACATAACCTATGGTTTCCAATTATATTCAAAACCACAGAGGTCAAGTGATTTATAAAGTCATTGAAATGCAATATTGCTCAAGCCAGTGATTTTTACTGATATATAGACAATTTCTTTCCTGTTTTGAAGAGTTCTGTTGAACTCGACTTGACTACTGTAATCCCTGGTGTTGATGACAGTGAAAAGGACTTCACGTAGTCTCAACTTGACTCAGTTAATTTGCTCATTTTCCCAGTAGGGACTTACCACTGGAAGATAGATTTCTGGCAATACACATGAAAAAGGAATGATATGATTGCTCGGTCAGAGGAAGCTATAGGAGAACATATAAATGCCTAGAGAAAATTGCCCTCAAGTCTGAAGTACAACCTCACAGTATGATGATTGTAAAAGATTACCAAGTGGATTATAAGTGGATTATAAGGGCATCCATAAATATAAAATGGCTTCCATGAGATGATTAGTAATTCAGTTAGGAATGTGGTGACCAAACATAGAGGGTTAATTACTGCATTTGTTTCAATTCAGGTCTCTAGTGCCTTGTTTTGCCAACTGCTTTTGGGAGACATGAAAGTTATTGCAAGCCACATGTGAACTAACAATATAAGAAAAACATAGCCAAAGGACCTAAAAGAGTGTAGAGGATTGAGACATGGAAATTAGTCTGGAGGTAAGTTTTGTGGAGAAGTGGTATGGTGAGGATTTGTTATGAAATTGAGAAGCACAGATGATTGGGTTCTCCCTCAGAACCTGTGGAATTTAAATGCAGCACCACTTGAATTTCTTATCCCTCTCTGTTGGGCTCCATAGTCAGGCATTTTGATTGACAGGTTGGAGGTCAGTTGGGCAAGGAAGCTTCGAGTACAAAACCAAATGAGTTCTAATGGATGCGTTGGAGAACTGAGCAAGGTCACACGATTTGAGATTGGGCATCACCACATAGGCCAGCATTTATTGCCAGTCTGTAATTGCCAAGAGAGCAGCTAACAGTCAACTACATTTCTGTGCATCTGGATATGTAGACTAGACCAGGTAAGGATGGCAGTTTCCTTCCCTAAAGGACATTAGTGAAGCATACGGGGTTTTCCCAATAATCAACAATGGATTCATGGTCATTATTAGACTCTTAATTCCAGATTTTTGTTTTTTTTATTGATTTCAAATTCAACTATTTGCCTTGGTGAGATTTGAACTGGGTACCCACAACATTTCCGGAGTCTCTGTATTAACAGCTCAGCAATTATAACACTAGGTAGAATATTGCCATTGGGATTACTTATGGTAGGGTGAGCACTGTGGTGACCTAAGCTTGTTGGACCTGGGAATTCTGCTCCTTTTCTGGCTGACAAGCATAAAGACAATTGTCAGAGGGATTTAACCTTCCTTGCATCTTTTCAGCCATCAGGTTTCTGAGGTGTGTGAAACCAAGCTGTCTTTGGTTACAAATATAACAACTTTTAAAATCAAGTTACACAGCCTTATTCAAATACTCAGATGACGAATCCAGTTCCTGTAGGAAAATTGACTGCCTGTTCTTGTGTCCCAACTCCATTAAAACTGGAAATAAGATATTTCGTTCCTGTTCCAGATTTTTCCTTTACATTTTAACTTCTGACACCACATCAACCTATTTTGTTTTTTGGAAGATACAGTTCAACATACTTAGGGGCAACAAATAGCTGTTGAAAGAATGTTAGCTCAAAGAAGAAAAAGATAAATCGGTGGAAAACAATCAATGTGAAAGAAACCACAGACAAACTGCACAAATTTCTAGGTATGAGAAATAAACTGGGAGAATTATAAGCAATTGCGCCACAGGAAGATGTATATTTATTAGAACTAACAGAAACTTGGCTACAAACTAAGTGGGGATAGAGAATAAACATGTCAAACTCATATTTTTTTTAACAGGGGTTGGACAAAGGAATGATGAAAACAAAATAAAAACTTCAAGCAGAGTCAAAATGGATAGAGATTAAAGATGAAAACTAAGTGTTTTCTTTATTAGACTTGTACTCAGATGCTCTCATCATGGGAGGATAATTAGATTTATTCTACAAGCAGTGTGTTACATTATTACCTTAGCCTTTCTGCCATCCAGGTCTCTGTTATCCATTCATGATGATTCAAAGACACTCCTGCCCAATCCCAAATGCTCTCACTTCAATAGGTCATCTAAAGTTCTGATGCATTTTTCACAACTTGCACTAAGTCTCATTCATTCATCCCTCTATACACAATTAACTTCATTGGCTCTTAGTTAAGCTATACTCCAATTTTAAAATTCCCATTCTCATTTTCCAATTCTTCCATGGCCTCCTTATTGCTAAATTCTCCTCTTCCTTAACAATCCTCTAAGATATGTCCATTTCTCTAATGCCATAAGCATATCAGGTTTCATTATTTCCACCATTGGCAGCCAGATCTTCAACTGGCCAAAGCTTAAATGCTGGAATTATCTCCTTAAACCTTTGTTTCTACAGATCTCTTCTGAAACACTCCTTAAAAACTAAATCACTTCCCTTATCTCGTGATTATCCGTCCTTATTTAATTCTACCGTTTATTTAAACTACTCCTATGAAGTGGCTGGGCAAAGTTTTGTTATGTTAAAGATATATTGCAAAAATAAATTGCTGTTACACCCTTTCCAGTGGGAATATAGTGGTCATATTGCTGGACAAGAGACTCGTAAACTAGAACCCCAGACTCATGTTCTGGATAGATGGGTTCAAATCCTGCTATGGCAGATAGTGAGATCTTAATTCCATAAAAGATTTGGAATAAAAAAATCATTAACCTAACTCAAACCATGTCAACTGTTGTAAGAGCCCATCTGGCTCACATATGTTCTTCAGGGAAAGAAATCTGCCATCATTACCTGGGTCTGGTCTACACACGATTACAATGTATTAAACTTGGGGAATTATGGATTGGCAATAAATGCTGGTCTAACCAGCAATATCCACATCCCATGATCCCATGAATTTTAAAAGTGGTAATGAAATTGCTGTATGTAAAAAAAGGCCAGAGAAAATGTTTATGTCTCTCTGTCTCTTCTCTCAATGAAGAATGGTTTCTTAGACAGCATGCCATAAAAAAGGCTCTTGTGGAACAACATCAAAGTCTTTTAAAGAGAATAAGTGAATATGGAAGGAGAGGAGAGGAGAGCATTGAAATCATCAGTGAAGAACTGCATTGTCTTGCTTTGATATAAGAGCAAAATAGACAACAATGATAGACAATGGTTACAGAAGGCATCACTTAACAGAAATCCATAGAAAATGAAGAGATCAGCAAGTAATTAGATACAAAACATAGCACAGAAAATAGAAAGCAGCATTTCCTTCCTGTCCCTGGCATGCTGTGTTCACAGCTTCATGCTTTTTGACAGCTCTTAATGGATTTTGACCTGGACTAGTTGGCATATTCTCCCGTTGCTGTCAGCACGCCTGTGTTATTACTTACAGTTTATATCAGAGACATGCAAGCTCAAGACTAATCAGCGTTAAGTCTAATTAACTGGTGATCTGGAGAAACCATGTGTGTTTGAATTGGGAAATGAAGCACAACCTCATCCTGAGGCTGAAAAACCCACTGTTCAGAGGTGCCATTTATTTTAATCAAGTGGTGCAGCATTAAACACTGGCTTCCTTCAGCTGTTTGCAGTTTGGATTGATTTGCACTCAAGTCTCTCTTAAATGACTGACTCTGTTCACAAGCTGGAGTGAACTGCAAGCTGAGTGAGCAGAAAACGAACTCTGGAATGTGGACAAAGTACAATAGTATAAAGAAATTGAGACGGTACGAACATTCCAGTTACAAAAATGCCACTATCTTGAGTCATTGTTATTCACAATTGACCTGGCATACGTAACCAAACAAGCTTGGAATGGCTGGTGGTTGCAAAGCTTGGGTGCTCACAGTACAGCTGTTATAGATGCTTGCTGATCTTTTAAATAAACAAGTAGATCGGAGCTTGTGTGGTCCTTGGCCTATATCCAACGTTGGAATTGGCCATATGATCACGTACATAGTAAAAATAGTTTGTATCGCCATTGATCATGCAGTTGTCATATCATCATGTCATCATCTGTATAACACTGCAACATTTTATGATTTCCTGAAGCAGCCCATTTTCTAAGAGACGAGCCAGTCTGGATGTAATATTATGGGAGAATGCAGGCACTGCTGCTTAGCACGCCAGGAACAGCTTCAGCAACAAGCAATAATTTTACTAAGATAAAAACAAAAAGCACTTGCTGAACATCAGGTATAAAAACAGAAAATACTAGAAATTTGGAAGCCTCTGTGCAGACAGAAAACAGAATTATTTGAGTTTGATGACATTTACTAAATATGTCTGTGTCGTGTAGGAGTTCAGCTTTTATCCATATGTCAACTGTCTGTAACACAGTTTGTATCCGTAAGATCATACTCATGTTTTCAGTCAACATATATGCTGTAAATTCCCAGCCGTTCTGGATAAATTAACTGTCCCTTTCTGAAATAATTACTCATTTTGCCTCTTTCAGATATTATTGTGCATTGTAGATATTTGTAACATCCCGTGCAGAGATGTTGATGACATAATTCTGGAACAGATAGGACTTGATCCTGGGCCTCCAACTACAGAAAGTAGGTACACTACTATTGTGTCACAAGAACCTTTTATTCTGCATTGTATATTTGCAGCAAGATTACTTTTTTAAATCAAGTTTTGAGCACAAGCATTTCATATTAAAGAACCAGCAGTGCCTGGGAAATGTAATTGTGGAATATTTCATGTGAGGTTTTACTAAATGCCCAGCGATCTGCATAACACGTCAGCTGCTAGCACTATTCACATAACGAAATGTCATCATATTACAAAAACATAATTGGCTTGTGAAAACATCATTGTCTCCTGTGATTTTATTGTGATTGTGTGGCGCACAGCTGTTCTGAATAACCTTCTCTTCACACAGACAAATGACAGCCCTTTAAAATCAGACAGCATCTAAAAATAGACTTCCTGAAGGGGTGAAACCTATGAAGTGAAAGTTTCTGTAATTATGCTTCTGACATAAGGGTACTTAATTATCGTGGCGCAGGAAAGTGGAGGATGTTAAAGGGTGGATCAGGACAGAAGATCATATGGCACCATGTAAGGTGAAATCATCACCCTAAATTAAGACACTTTGGGAATTCTGGAGACAGTTTGCTGATGGATACATGTCAAAAAGGAGGTGTGGCCAGTCCAAGATGGCATCAATTATTAGAATTCCTACTGTTAGCAGAGTGCTAGTGCCGAGGTCAATGGAGAGGTATAAGCCTATCTCACCATTGCTTGACATGGAAGTCCCCTGAAATTCATATAATTAGGTTTTGAAATTAGACCTCTCAGAAACTGGGTAAAATATCAACAGCTCCACCATTGTTAAACTGGATGGCCAGCTTCAGTCCAGGACATTTCTAAGTCCAAGTCCCTAAAAATGGATGCAGGAACTGTGATACTTGTTTTCCTATTGCATGTAATATGATGTAGATAGCATTTCAACAGTATAATATCTTCTGTTTAATAGGACTGCATAAAAGCAGCCAATGCCAACTGTTCTGATGAGTAGCTACATAGCTCAATGGGTGATCCAAAAGTGTAAAAGACTGGTTTAGGCTGGTCTGGGCCTTTTAAAGGGCAGTGGCATTATCCCTGGAGAAAGTACTGGAAGCTATCAATATTTTACACTTCTTTATCTGGTGAAAATAAGGATTGAACAATTTACAAAATGGATCACTGAAAAATAGCTTATTATAACATCTTAAACTGGCAATCAAACAAAGTTTTTCTTTCATTGCACAAGCTTATGATTTTGAACAGTCACAGTTATTGGTATTAGTTATTGTTGTTAATACTCTAAAAATCTGGGTATTGGATATTTCGTACTTACAGCAACAGCTTCCCAAAAAATATGAAGGGGTGCTTTTAAGAAGTTCTGTCCATGCCATTATTACTATAAGGTTCATTGTTTCCCTGTAGAATACGTATTGGATGAATGAGCATGGAACACCCATGAGTTGTCATGTCAGGTATGAAATGAAATTGGTAGTAGGTGGAAGCATGAATTGGCATGGGGATAGAGGGGCATTTAGCAGTAAGGGGGAGCATAAGTTGGCCTGAGTGGCGTGAGGGACTTCAGAGATTAGTGGGAGACATGAGTTGGCATGGAATAAACATGGGAGATTGGATAGCACTTCTCAAACTGACCTTTCAAAAGATTCACAATTATGGACTGTGATACATATATCCCAAGAGAGGCTTGGAACCCATGATACCAGAAGACATGGGAAGGTCATTCAGCCCATCAAGACTGCATCATTATTCACTGAGGTCTTGGTGATCTGATATTCCTTATCTTCACTTTCCTACCTTTTACCTATTACATTGATTTCCTTACACATTAATAATGTCTACCTCAGCATTGAATACACTGACAATTCAACATCTACAACCCACTGTGCTAAAGAGTTCTACAGATTCATACCTGAGAGGAGAAATTCTTCCTCATTTCTGTCTTAAATGTATGACCCCCTTACTCTGAGATTATACCCTTGGTCCTGGATTCTTGCACATGGGAAAATAACCTTTTCACATTCACCATGTTAAGTCTGCTAATATTCATACATGCTTCAATAAAGTTGTCTCTTATTCTTTGAAATCCCATTGGATACATGCCCAACTCTATTCAATCTGTCCTCGTAAGACAGTCTGTCCATAACTGCTATCAGCCCAGTAAACCTTCTTTGGATTGCCTTAGAGAAGGGGCTCAAACTGTTCAAAGTATTCCAGCAGTGGTCTGGTTTGTATAACTTGTATAATTTTTGCAAAACCTCCCTACTTTTATACTTAATTCCCTTTGAAATAAAACCTTTACCATTACTTACTGAACGTGGATACTAGCTTTCTGTGACTGCTGGACAAAGACTCACAAATTCGTCTGTTCTGTGGGATTTAGCAGTTTTCTCCCTTTAAGTAATATCCAGTTCCTCTACTCTTCCTGCCAAAGTGCACAACCTCACATTTTCCCCCATTATATTCCATTTACCACATGTTTTCCCACTTGCTTAATCAGTTTCTCTCCTCTCCAAACTCTTTGTGTCATCCTCATCAGTTACCATTCCACTTACTTTTGCGTCATCCCCAAATTTGGCAATAGTATATTCACTTGCCTCATCCAAGTCATTCATATATATTGTAAATAATCATGCCTCAGCATGATTCCTGTGGCACACCACAAGTTACAGATCACCAGCCTAAAAATAGCCCCCTCTCTCAACCGTCTGTCTACTATTAGTCAGTCAATCTTCAGTCCATGCTAATATACTATCTTCAACTCATTGGGCTTGTATTTTATTATGTAAGCTAATACATGGCACCTTGTCAAATGCTTTCTGAAAACACAAAAATCCACAGCTTCCCCTTTATCTATCCTGCTTGTTACATCCTTTAAAATTCTGATAAATTTGTCAGGTATAATTTCCCATTTGTTGACTCTGCTTGATCATATTTTTAAACGTGCTATCACATCCATTATAATAACCTTGAACAATTTCCTGTAACAGATATTAAGCTAACTGACCTATATTGTTAAAAATCACACAACACCCAGTTATAGTCCAACAGGTTTCATTGGAAGCATACTAGCTTTCGTAGCATCGTTCCTTCATCAGGTCGCATCTCCAAATCATGACCCATATTGAACAACCTGAGCGAGTTTTGAGAATATTTTTTGTCTCCTTTTGTCTCCTACACTCTTTAACTAATGGCATTATACTGGTAACTTTCCAAATCTCTGCTATTTTTCTTAGAATCTAAGGATTCCTGGAAAATTACTAACAGCGCACCCATGATCTCAACAACTGACAATCATTGAACTTCAAGCCACACAGAAGCTGCATTGACTGTGTAAAGAATTTGGGAACTTAGAGATTCCTATCCACTCAATGAGCCAGTTAGGGAGCAGAGCCATTTCTTCAGTTGCAATCTTATCCTGCATCAGTGAAAATTGGGGGAATCAGAATGAGGTGGGAATCTCAGAATCAGATGTGATCCATCATTTTTAAAGGGTTCCAGATTCCTCATGGCTAGAGGAGATCTAGCACACTGCAACTGCCAGTTAGATAATGGGCATTACCAGACATGATTCTCTGTCAATGTCCATATGCCAGCTGGGCATTGAAGGGGTCCAACTGCTTTTTATTATGGCAAAAGTGAGGACTGTAGATGCTAGAAACCAGAGTTTAGATTAGAGTGGTGTTGGAAAAGCACAGCAGGTCAGGCACCATCCGAGGAGCTGGAAAATCAACATTTCAGGCAAAAGCTCTTCATCAGAAATAGAGGCAGGGAGCCTCTATTATGGTATAGGTAAAATTCACATATGCCACCCACAAAACTATGTCACGGCAAAGCCTGCAAACCCCAAAATTATGTGCTCAATTTCACCTGCTTCTTAACACCAAGAATAATTGAAACATATTACATTGAATGAATAAAGTTCAATGTATGAATACATTTCTAGCACCAGCTAGGAAGGGGACAAAATCATAAAAGTTTGTTACTGCTATCATTTTCAAAGTCTCTGCTCTGAGTCTGGGACTGAGACTGCAATAAGTGATGGACTTCAGAAAGGATGTCCCTTATGGAAGTGGAGATATTGCACATATTTTCAAGGAAGAGTTGTCATCTAAACAGTTTGAGCAGAACTAGCCTCCCGCTGAGAAGCATTCAAAACTGCTTCCATCTCCTCCCTCTTCAAGCATCTCTTCCCATTCTGAGTTCCCTCTACTTTTTGTCAAGTCAAGCCTTATTCCAAATGATGTCATGAACCCACGTTTAAGAACAATATAGTTTTGCAAGAGGTTGGCCAAAATTCCTTCAGTCACTGCCAGATCCCTCCCTGCAGACAATCAATTTAAGGTCAAATGCTTGCAAAGTGTTCCTCGGGTTAATCTGAATTGTGGGAACAATTAAACATGTGGCATCCAGACTGACACTTCAGTGCAGTGCATTCCCCCCAAAAATGATATAATCATCTTATTACTGTTTGTTAGGCCTCACTGTGTACGGATTGACCTTTTCCTTGTTTGATCATAGGATGAGGGCATTGCTGGCAATGCCATCATTCATTGCCCATCTCTAACTGCCCTTGAGAAGGTGGTGATGAGCCACCTTTTTGAAGTACAGCGGTTCACGTGGTTTAGGTAAATCTCTGTACTGTCCATGAGGAAGTTCAAGCACTTTAACCCAGCACTCATGAAAGAACTGTGGTCAGCATTGTGTGCACCTTGAGACGGTGGTGTTCCTGTGGATCTGTTATGCCTGTTGAGGCTGGTGTTATTTCTTCCAATGACCACATTTCAAGTCTGTACCTAAAAGTATTTAAATTACTTTGCAACATCTTGAGGTCATGAATGGCATTGTACAAATAAAGTGTTGCTTACACTTTCTTTCTGTTCATTTAAATTGCATGAGCACGTTTGCTCCACAGTTACATGTTGACCCTTGCTTCATTCAGGAGAAAGTGAGGTCTGCAAATGCTGGAGATCAGAGCTGAAAATGTGTTGCTGGAAAAGCGCAGCAGGTCAGGCAGCATCCAGGGAACAGGAGAATCGACGTTTCGGGCATAAGCCCTTCTTCAGGGCTTGCTTCATTCAGTTGTGTCAAGTCTCAGAGTCCTGACTGACTTTGAATTTGTTCTTTGCCTTGTCTTTAGAGATGGAGTGGTAATAAGTGCTGGAAGTTTCTCCTGCCTTGTTCCTTATTTCCAATTTTGGCAATGATCATATTCAACTTGGCATTGTCAAGCATGAATTGAACACCTGTTCACACCATGCTTGGCTTCAGCCAATTCTCATCTGTGTTCAAGAGCCAGATTCATTAATAAGGTTCAAAAAAAAGGTTACACCTTAAGTACACACTCTATTCACTAATATATTCAATCTGAAAATCAGATTTAATATGATTTGGCAGGACCATACTGTTTAGAAAAGCCAATAATATAAGAAAGATATATTTGTAAAATCAAGCTTTGAAAATGTTTAAGAGGTACATGGACATAGATATCATTAGTCTCTGAAAAGCAGAGTTTGTTTAAGTTACGAACCTAATAAATGCTACAACCCTAAAATTTTACTGCACAAAAGGAGGACATGTAGACCAACTAAAGTAGTATTATCTCTTTGCTGAATCAGACCCCGATCTCCTGATATTCCCCAGAGTTCAGCATTATTTTGATGTTAAAGCACTTGTTCAAATTTCACTTAAAATAAGCATTGGCCTCTATCCCAACGGCTCTGGTAAAACATTCTTTGCTCTGGCGGCTCAATGTGTAAACAAACCTTTTCTAATCATACTCCCTCAGTGACAATTTTAATTTGTGATTCCACAAGATCATCTGCTCAATCAGAAGAAGTTATCTTTATTGGCTTAAAAAAGACTCCTATTAAGTCTTCAAATCTTCTCCATTCCAAAGGAAATGGTAGGTCTTTCATCATCCCAGTTTGTCATTCTAGATTTTCCAGGTGAAGCAACATCATATTGCCAATATGGCTTTAAAGTTCTTTGTATAAAATCTTCATTACTTCTTTATTGTCCCAATCAATCATCTAATTTAGGAAAAACACAAAATCATATCCAATTTTTTTGTGAATTTATTTTCAAACTTTCAGGAAATTACACATTTGAATCATTGGGACTCCATGTCCATCCACACCTTTCAGTATTTTGCCATTACGTGTATAACATATTCCTTGGCTTTTCTCTCAAGATCTATTAGTTTACATTTTCTATGTTAAATTGTGCTTGACATGCATTTATTCATCCAACTAACCAATCTGTCTTCCTGAGAGCTTTTTATAACCTTCAGAACTGTTTAGAAACCCAACTACTCTTGGAGTGTCAGCATACTGCAAGTTCAAATCCGAATCATTTCTATATACCAAGACCAAAACTGAGCCCTGAAGTACAGCATTTCCAACCATTGTCCATATCAACATCCTTTGATAACCGCACATCAAATGATTTACGGTTGTTGCTGCTACATCTCCTCCGATGCCAGAATTTACTTCAGATATCTCTTCCGAGGTGTCTTAAGACATGCCTTCTGATAATCTGTAAGCACCATATCTCCTGCATTATTTGTTTAATTAGTATTTTTTTAAAGTCAAATCAAGTCAAGACAGATTTTCCCTGACAAATGCATGAAGTATGACTTTATTCATGAATTTCTGCATTTTCATGAACATTTAATTGGAGAATGTCAAAAGGCAAATTTGATGAAGTTATTAAGTTGTTAAAAATAGAGAATTTCATTGGATGGTCTATGACCAATCCAAAACTGGAGAGGAGATCAGAATAGGAACAATAAGTTTGAGCCATAATTAAATTGCTGACTACTCAATAAGTTCTGGTATGATCTAATTGGTTAAGGCATTAATTTGATAATTCTTCTGGTTGAATTATGTTGCTAGTTGGTTACTATACATAACTTGTTAATATTGTCAGTTAATTAAATCTGCTTAACTGGCTCATGTTGTGGTGAGTTCATATTTTAGTTAGAAATGGACCATCAGCCTGAATTCCTATTTTTAAGAAAATTCAAGTACAATATGGCAATCAAAAGACTTATTGTGGTGTAGATGTAGTAAAGCACTAATAAAATATTTTGTAATCTAACAAGTCTTACCTGTATGCAGCGATCAGTTGGTTTCAACATTTTGTCTCTCCAATTTGCCACTAGAGTAGAAGGAATCTACTTTGTGATGTCAGCATTATTTGGTGTGAATGCCATGCATTGATTGAAACCTGCTCTTACACGCCTGCATTTATGAAGATAACAGTCTTAAAAGTGATTAAAGCCCAGCAAAGAAGCAACAAGAAAAATACATTGAAATAGAAGCAGAAAAAGAGAATACATATAAAGAAAAGCCAAACCATTAAAAAGAATAGTTCAGTATACCACTTAGAAAAAAAGCAAAGGCCTTCAGCAAAATATGGAAGGCACATAAACAATTCTGGATTGGAAGCCTATTTTACGTTCTCTAAATTACTGCTATTCAAGAAATGTATGCAGCACTGTTTTACTGATTAAGTGAAATATGATTCTGTGAAGAAATTTCTGAAAATCTTGTCTGCTATCGCCAAGGAGGTGTCTTACTGAATTAATTCATCCAGTCTTTCAGTGGAGGAACAGAAAAACTAAGAAAAGATCTGGAGAGTATTTAAAGACCAGCTAAGGTACCTTCAGGATTAGCAGAATCTAATTCATATCATACAAACACCAAGAGTCTACTGGTGATTTTGTACAAGATGCTGCAGTAATAGGCATGAGTGTGATTCCTCTGCCTCTACACTTCTTAAAGCCTTCAGGAAGAAACTTGTGGACCAGGAAAAGGGTCATACTACTGATGTTTTGCTTGAGGATGGATACAAGCAATGAAGCCATGAGTCATCAATAAACAACAGCATGCGAGAGGTGCAGCCAAGGATTTTACTAGATGCAAAACCCACACCACGGTGGTAGTCTTGAGAAGATGATTTGATGTATTCCTATTGTTGCATAATATTGCAAGTTGACTATTATTCCTGCTTAAAGTTTGTGAGAAGATTTGTAGCTCGGGTGCTCGTTGCTGTGGTTCTGTTCGCCGAGCTGGAAGTTTTTGTTGCAAACGTTTCGTCCTCTGTCTAGGTGACATCCTCAGTGCTTGGGAGCCTCCTGTGAAGCGCTTCTGTGGTGTTTCCTCCGGCATTTATAGTGGCCTGTCCCTGCCGCTTCCGGTTGTCAGTTTCAGCTGTTCGCTGTAGTGGCCG
>NC_057719.1:21751801-21763208 GCF_004010195.1 Chiloscyllium plagiosum
AGTGGTCACAGTAGTCTGGCTGTCATTTTAGAGATGTTCTTGATGTATGGTAGTGTGGCTAGACCTTTGGGTTGTGGCATGTCCTCGTTCTGTTGTCTTTCCCTTAGGCATCTGTTGATGAAATTGCGTGGATATCCATTTTTTGCGAATGCCTTGTATAGGTGTTCCTTTTCCTCTTTTTGCAGTTCTGGTGTGCTGCAGTGTGTTGTGGCCCTTTTGAATGGTGTCTTGATGCAACTTTGTTTGTGTGTATTGGGGTGGTTACTTTCATAGTTCAGGACTTGGTCTGTGTGTGTGGCTTTCCTGTGTACCTGCATGTAGCATTATTCCTGCATGTAGCTCTTGATTTTCCTTATTTACTTGATTTAGATAAATATGTATGTACCCTTTACACTTCAAATGTTCATGGCCAGATTACTAACAGAAGACAAAGATTACAAAAATGTCAGGTTATCTTCATGTGAAAAGGTCCTGGAAGAAAATATAATGCATATATATTTGTACAAATGAGAAAGTAAACAAATACTTTACAAATGTTAACACATTAAATTGTGATCCTCTTACACAGAATTGGTATATGTATTAGGTGTCAGTTACAGAAAAATTCTATCTTCAAAAGATTTTAAAATAACCTTCAGGTTTTTTAATGTTTATGCCCTGCTCTTACATGTCTTCACTCTTGGTGTTTTCTGAGCCATTGTCTCAGGTCTGAACCACAGTGTCTGGTTTCTAATCACTGACTCCATTCATCTGCCTGGCAACTGTCTGAGATGAGTTAGACTGCTCACAAGCCTAGTGCCATATTTGAACCAGAATTAAACTTCCGATCACAATATGCTACCAGTATGGGTGTACCTCCATCAATTTCCCTATTGATCCCTCCCTCAAGTTAACTGCTGTTGAAACCATCAATCCTATAACTTGTCTCTAGTCTTGACTGTTTCAAGATTTCCTGCCCACATTTTACTTGCTGTTGTTTGTACTTTGATTTGCACCAAATCTATGCATTTCCTCCTCCTATGCTCAGTGATTTGCATCAGTTCCTAATTAAGCAACACTTTGATTTTAAAATTCTAATCCTTGTCTTTACATTGATATCACCACCCCATTCCATCCAATGAAATTCGTGGGAGGTAATACCTTGAGGTCCTTCAACCCTCTGAGACCGTTGGTTTCCTCTAATTCTGGTCTATTGAGCAGGCCAAAGTCTAAGCAGTCAGCAACTGAGCCTTCAGCTGTCAAGGGTTTACGTCTGGAACTTTATCTAACGATATGCTCTGTCGTTTGGAGTCATAGAGTCATACAGCACAGAAACAGATCCTTTGGTCCAATCAGTCCATGCCAAACATTATCCCAAGCTAAACTAGTCCCACCTGCCTGCTCCTGGCCCATATCCCTCCAAATCTTTCATACACTTATGCAAATGTCTTTTAAATGATGTGATTGTACCTACTTCCACCACTTCTTCAGGAAGTAAATTCCACACACGAACAACCTCTGTGTAAAGCATTTGCCTCTCATGTCTTTTTTAAAACTCTCTCACCTTAAAAATGTGCCCCCAAGTCTTAAAATCCTCCATTCTAGCGAAAAGACCATTAACCCTACCTATACCCCTCATTATTTTATAAACTTCTATCAGGTCTCCTCTCAACCTCCTATGCTCCAGTGAAAAGAAGCCCAGCCTATGCAGTTTCTCTTTATAACACAAACCTTCTGTACCCTGTCTACTCTTTCTTATAGATTTTCCTTGAAACTGGTTTCTTTGGTTCTCTGCAGCAATAACTTCTCATGAGATTTGTGTCAAAATTTGAGTTATAATACACCTTTGAAGCATCTTGGAATGTACTAACACTTTATCGTTTCTGTACATGTACATAGCATTGGTATTGTTGTAGTAGGGGAATACATCCAGCTATTAGATGAGTTAACTGGTTCAGAGAGCTGATTCACTGCTTTACCTTGCTCCCCTATAGATGCCAGGAATTTTTGATTTGAGATATAGCCTCTTGGACAGGACTAATTACTAGCTCAGTACTTTGTTGACAATACTATGTCTTCCTGTGATTATAAGCTCCGAGGCCAACTCTCCTTTAATTGATGAAAAATGGTAAAACTTTCATTGAAAAGCAATAACCAGGTATGCATTTAGATATCTGTTGGAACAATAATGCTATAGAGTCATACAGCATAGAAACAAACCCTTCAGTCCAACTAGTCCATGCTGACTATGTTCCCAAACTAAACTAGTCCCATCTAGTCTGCATTTAGCCTAAACACTACCCTTCCTGTTCATGTACTTATCCAAATGTCTTTTAAACATTGTAACAGTACATACATCCATGACTTCCTCTGGCAGTTCATTTGACACACTAACCACTCTGTTAAAAAAGAAAAGTTGCTCCTCAAGTCCTTTTTAAATCTTTCTCTTTTCACCTTAAATATATGCACCTGAGTTTTAAACTTCCCCATTTTCGGGAAAAAGTCTTTTTTAACTTATCTTATCCATGCCCCTCATGATTTTATAAACCTCCATAACATCACGCTTCAACCTCCTATGCTCCAGTAATAAATGTCCCAGCCTGTATTAGTAACTCAAACCCTCCATTCCAGGCAGGAACCTGATAAATCCTTTCTGAAGCATCTTCCCTTACTTTGTTCAAGTCATAAAACTTCTTACTCATCTGCTCTGAGGTGTTTCCAGTTGTTTATTCTGCGATAATCAATTCAAAAGTTAAAGAATTAGAAATCCTCGCGGTGGAGCTATGCTACATTTCCATTCCACAAAGCAGCTTTGCAATTTCGTTCTATTTCAAATTTCCAAAACGTCAGTATATTTCTTTTGGTTTAAGGTTTCAGGCTCCATTCGTCATGCTCCTCCAACTATTTAGGGCAATTGATTGGAAATTTATTGCATGAGGAGTGTGGCTTTCTTTCATTATCATTCGTGCTTAGACTGCACAAAAGTTTAGAAACAAAATCAACAGCACCCATCATAAATTTGTGTTAAATTCCACGTTATGGGTAATTAGCCCTGGCTATGTAAAAAGAGTCAAAAACAGCCAAGTCTAAAGCAATTACTGCTTAATTTCCTGACTTTCTGCAACTATTACCAGGAACTGACATTTCACAGAGTGTTACTTTCATGAGTATTCTTTGGTTTCATTTGTAATTTATATTTTGTTATCTGATCCGATTCTTTGTTAAAAAAAGAGAGAGCCTGTGTCTAAGGGGCATAATTTAAAAATTAAAACCAGACTTTTCTGGAGCATAATTAGGAAACACATCTAAATTTTGAGACTGGTAAAATCTAGAACTTCCTTCTGCAAAACATTTAATTGTTCATTTTAAACCTGAGATTGGTCAGCAAAAGTTCACTAAAGATATTAAGGGAATTGGGTAAGTCAGAGTATGTGAAGTTTGCTTAGTTCACTTGTGAGACATGGAACATGGGTGTCACAAATAACGTTCCTTCCGAACTGTGTGTGTTCATGATCAGATTGTTCTGTGGTATAATGAGAGCTTGTGCTTCCAAATAAACCTGTTGGGCTATAATGTAATGTTGTGTGATTTTTAACTTTGTCCATCCCAGTCCAACATGGGCTCCTCCAAGTTATAATGAGAATGCACATGTTAATGGCAAGACCTATAAGATGATTTAAAACCAACATCAGATGTATGAGACTATGATGAGAGGGTAATATGAGATTCATGTAAAATATGATGATCTCATGCTCACATGACTCTAACAACAGTAAGAGACAAGACATCAATCTGAAATGAGTATATGAAGAGCAAGGTCTTAGAACT
This sequence comes from Chiloscyllium plagiosum, assembly GCF_004010195.1. Classification (NCBI taxonomy): domain Eukaryota; kingdom Metazoa; phylum Chordata; class Chondrichthyes; order Orectolobiformes; family Hemiscylliidae; genus Chiloscyllium; species Chiloscyllium plagiosum. The sequence goes on from NC_057719.1 coordinate 21,755,609, forward strand.
TATACTAGAGAGCTGTTTTTGAGATGAAAATAGTCACAATTTTTAAAACTTTTCATCTTGCTGTTATTGGGGCAATTCATAAAAGATGCTGAAGTAATGGGAAAACAACACTTATACTGTATGAGAAGACAGTACTGATTGGTCACAAGCAGACTCTGATTTGATTACCATAGAAAATTCATCAGAACTACAAAGCTCTGTTCTTTGTAGATAGAAAGAACATGTACAAATACTGCACTTGTTGCAATTCAACAAAAGAATTGTTAGTCATTCTCTGGTTCATGTCTCAGAGCAATGTCTTGGCTAATAAAGCAAAAATGTCTGCTTTAAAATTTAAACAAAGCTTGGTGGTTAACTGTCAGTCAAATTTACTCTGCATTCACCATGGCAATGCCAAACAATTAATACTGTCCTTTCATGGAGTATAAACATTGTTTTTCTTTACTTTGGCATTTCTTGCCATTTGTCCTGATGATAACAAGATGAAACATGTCTTTTTTCAATAAAAACAAGTTCTGTACTACCAAATGACTATTATAGAACTGCATTTGATAACCTACACTGTACACATTAAAAAATATTTTGTAAAGAGGAATTGTCGAACATTAATTAGACCTAAAGAGCAAGCAGCATCCATGTCAACATTTGTGCAGATGTCCAGAATGTGAGATACTTCAGACTGGGGCTTTGATTTGCAGAGAGTATTAATGGCCTGAAGCAGAAATAAAACAGAAAGGATGGAATAACTGTACAGAGCTGTAACAGAGATCAGTATCATGTGTCATAATATTTAAAGGAATTCATTGGACCTCCAGAAAGTCAGACAATAATAAATCTTAAGGAAGGTAAAGACAAAGCTATGGCATAGTTGAAAAGAGCATTCTCTCAGTATGGCAGAACCAACCAAATGCCCAAACCTAAAAGCAGGCTAACCCATAAGGATTGAGTAACACAAGATTGTACCAGTGATGACTGACCAAGCCACTTTCCTTGAAGGGATCCTTTGAAGAAACATGTTTGCATTTTAACAAATAGGCCACAAGTAATGAAAGTGAAATTAGAGAAAACACCGGTCACAGATCAGCCTTGATCTCATTGAATTATGGAACAGATTCAAGTATCTCACTGTCCTATACTTGTTCCTAAGTTCAGTCATCACATAAGCGTTTGAGGAGAATTAGCTTTTGTTTTCACAAAGAGGAATTCACATTTTGTATTATGTATCATTTGTATCAGCTAAGGGTATCCAACCGTAATTATGTAATTGAAACTGAGTTGAAATGCAAATATTCTGGAGTTGCTGCATTAAAATCAGCCAATTGTCAGATGATGCCAAACCTTTAGTTCCCAATGAAAGACTTGAATCAAGAGCCATGAATCAGGTGATGTTCCAAAGCCAGTGGTTTGATATAAAATGTAAAGGAAAGGAAATATGTGGTTCTATAACTCCAGACAATCGCTATAAGGATGAAAATCAGAAGATTACATTTACACATCCACTCCTCTGATGGTTGAGCATATTTAATTCCATAAGACAATAAGATGTTGGAGCAGAAGTCAGTCCTTCACGACTGACATGGCTAATGTGATAATCCTCAACTCCACTTTCCTGTCTCTTCCCCATAACCCTTAATTCTCATATTAAAGAAAAATCTGTCTGTTTTAGCCTTGAATGTACTAAGTAACCCACCATCAATAGAAAGTCCTCCTTATCTCTATTTTAAATGTGTGACACCTTATTCTGAGATTATGCCCTGTGGTCCTAGACTGAGCCACAAGGGGAAATAACTTTTCCGCATCCAGTGTGACAATTCCCCGAAGAATTTTGTATGTTTCAATAAGGTTGCATCTCATTCTTTGATATTCCAATGACTATAGGCTCAATCTGGATTGTGAAGGAACAAAAATGGCATTTAGAAGTTTACGGGTTACTGAGGATTATGTCTGCAATAAATGCAATTGGTTGCGAATCCTATCAGATCGATTGGATCAGTTGGAGAGACAGTCAGAGGCAACGAAGAATTTACAAGAGCAAGGGGATGTGAGGGATGGCAGTCACAGTAAAGGGGGAAAGTCACAGACACAGTCACATAGATGGGTTAACTCCAGGAAAGGTAAGAGAGGTAGAGGCAGTTAGTGCAGGAGTCTTCTGTGGTCAACCCCATTTAAAACAAGTATGCTGTTTTGGAAAATGTTAGGGTGATGGATTCTCAGGGGAACATAGCACGAACATTCTGGTATTGAAACTGGCACTAATGCAATGAGGGGTACGTCGGGTTTCAAGAGGTCAATTGTGTTAGGGGACTCTCTTGTCTGACGTACAGACAGACGTTTCTGTGGCCAGCAGCAAAAAATCAGAATGGTGTGTTGCTTCCTTGGTGCCAGGATCAAGGATGTCTCAGAGAGGGTGTAGAATGTTCTCAAGGGGGAGAAAGGCATTGTACACATTGGAACAAACGACATAGAAAGGGAAAAGGTTGAGATTCTGAAGGGAGATTACAGAGAGTTAGGCAGGAACTTAAAAAGAAGGTTCTCGAGAGCAGTAATATCTGGATTACTTCCAGTGCTATGAGCTAGTGAGGGCAGGAATAGGAGAATAGAGCAGATGAATGCATGGCTGAGGAGCTGGTGCATGGGAGAAGGATTCACATTTTTGGATCATTGGAATCTCTTTTGGGGTAAAAGTGACCTGTACAAGAAGGATGGATTGCACCTAAATTGAAAGGGGACTAATATACTTGCAGTGAGATTTGCTAGAGCTGCTCAGGAGGATTTAAACTCGTAAGGTGGTGGATGTGACCCAGGGAGATAGTGAGGAAAGAGATCAATCTGAGACTGGAACAGTTGAGAACAGAAGCGAATCAAACAGTCAGGGCAGGTAGGGACAAAGTAGGACTAATAAAATAAAGTGCATTTATTTCAATACAAGGAGCCTAACAGGGAAGGCAGATGAACTCAGGGCATGGTTAGGAACATGGTACTGGGATATCATAGTAGTTACGGAAACATGGCTCAGGGATGGTCAGGACTGACAGCTTAATGTTCCAGGATACAAATGCTACTGGAAGGATAGAAAGGGAGGCAAGAGAGGAGGGAGAGTGGTGTTTTTGATAAGGGATAGCATTACAGCTGTGCTGAGGGAGGATATTCCTGGAAATACATCCAGGGAAATTATTTGTGTGGAACTGAGAAATAAGAAAGGAATGATTAGATTACTTACAGTGTGGAAACAGTCCCTTCGGCCCAACAAGTCCACACCGACCCTTTGAAGATCAAACCACCCAGACCTATTCCCCTACACCTAACACTACGGGCAATTTAGCATCGCCAATTCACCTAACCTGCACATCGTTGGATTGTGGGAGGAAACTGGAGCACCCAGAGAATGTGCAAACGCCACACAGACAGTTGCCCGAGGCAGGGATTGAACCCGGGTCTCTAGCACTGTGAGGCAGCAGTGCGAACCACTGTGCCGCCTGCACCTTATTGGGATTGTATTATAGACCCCCCTAATAGTCAGAGAGAAATTGAGAGACAAATTTGTAAGGAGATCTCAGTTATCTGTAGGAATAATAAGATGGCTATAGGAGGGGGTTTTAACTTTCCGAACATAGACTGGGACTGCCGTAGTGTTAAGGTTTAGATGGAGACGAATTTGTTAAGTGCGTACAAGAAAATTTTCTGATTCAGTATGTGGATGTATCTACTAGAGAAAATGCAAAACTTGACCTACTCTTGGGAAATAAGGCAAGGTGTCAGTGGGGGAGAACTTTGGGGCCGGCGATCGTAATTCTATTCGTTTTAAAATAGTGATGGAAAAGGATAGACTAGATATAAAAGTTAAAGTTCTAAAGTGGAGAAAGGTCAATTTTGACAGTATTAGGCAAGAACTTTCAAAAGCTGATTGGGAGCAAATGTTTGCAGGTAAAGGGACGGCTGAAAAATGGTAAGCCTTCAGAAATGAGCTAACGAGAATCCAGAGAAAGTATATTCTTGTTAGGGTGAAAGGAAAGGCTGGTAGGTATAGGGAATGCTGGATAACTAAAAAAATTGAGGGATTGGTTAAGAAAAAGAAGGAAGCGTATTTCAGGTATAGACAGGATAGATCGAGTGAATCCTTAGAAGAGTATAAAGGCAGTAGGAGTATACCTAAGAGGGAAATCAGGAGGGCAAAATGGGGACATGAGATAGCTTTGACAAATAGAGTTAAGGAGAATCCAAAGGGTTTTTACAAATGCGTTAAGGACAAAAGGGTAACTCGGGAGAAAATAGGACCTCTCAAAGATCAGCAAGGCAGCCTTTGTTTGGAGCCGCAGAAAATGGGGGAGATACTAAACGAGTATTTTGTATCAGTATTTACTGTGGAAAAGGACATGGAAGATATACAATGTAGGGAAACACATGGTGACATCTTGAAAAATGCCCATCTTACAGAGGAGGAAGTGTGTAAAAGTGGATAAATCCCCAGGACCTGATCAGGTGTACCTGAGAACTCTGTGGGAAGTTAGGGAAGTGATTGCTGGACCTATTACTGAAATATTTGTTTCATCGACAGTCACAGGTGAGGTGCCAGAAGACTGGAAATTGGCTAACGTGGTGCCACTGTTTAAGAAAGGTGGTAAGGACAAACCAGGGAACTATAAAACAGTGAGCCTGACGTCAATGGTAGGCAAGTTGTTGGACGCAACCCTGAGGGACAGGATGTACATGTATTTGGAAAGGCAAGGACTGATTAGGGATAGTCAACATGGCTTTGTGCGTGGGAAATCATGTCTCACAAACTTGATTGAGTTTTATGAAGAAGTAACAAAGAAGATTGATGAGGGCAGAGCAGTAGATGTAATCGATATGGACTTCAGTAAAGCATTTGACAAGGTTCCCCATGGGAGACTGGTTAGCAAGGTTAGAGCTCATGGAATGAAGGGAGAACTGGCAAAATATCCTATCTCTTACAGGAGAAGATTGGAACTGTGCCTGTGGGGTTTTAAGGCACCCAAGTCCTGACACACAGGTGGTGGAGGGTTGTTTTTCAGACTGGAGGCCTGTGACCGCAGGACTTATACACTTAATGGTAAGGTCCTAGGGAGTGTTGCTGAACAAAGAGACCTTGGAGTACAGGTTCATAGCTCCTTGAAAGATATGATAGTGAAGAAGGTGTTTGGTATGCTTTCTTTTATTGGTCAGATTTTTGAGTACAGGAGTTGGGAGGTCATGTTGCAGCTGTACAGGACATTGGTTAGGTCACTGTTGGAATATTGCATGCAATTCTGGTCTCCTTCATATCGGAAAGATGCTGTGAAACTTGAAAGGATTCAGAAAAGGTTTACAAAGATGTTGCCACAGTTGGAGAATTTGAGTTCTAGAGAGAAGCTGAACAGGCTGAGGCTGTTTTCCCTGGAGTGTCAGAGGCTGAGGGGTGACCTCATAGAGGTTTACAAAATCATGAGGGGCATGGATAGGATAAATAGACAAAGTATTTTCCCTGGGGTGGGGGAGTCCAGAAGTAGAGGGCATAGTTTTAGGGTGGGAGGGGAAAGGTATAAAAGAGACCTCAGGGGCAGGGTGGGAGGGGAAAGGTATAAAAGAGACCTCAGGGGCAATGTTTTCCACGTAGAGGGTGGTACGGGTATGGAATGAGCTGCCAGAGGAAGTGGTGGAGGCTGGTACAATTGCAACATTTAAAAGGAATTTGGATGTGTATATGAATAGGAAGGGTTTGGAGGGATATGGGCCAGGTGCTGGCAGGTGGGACTGGATTGGTTTGGGATATCTGGTTGGCATGGATGGGTTGGACTGAAGAGTCTGTTTCTGTGCTGTTCATCTCTATGACTCTATGACTGTAACTGTGGATTCTGGAAATCTGCAACAAAAACAGAAATTGCTGGAGAAACACAGAAGGTCTGGAAGCATCTGTGGATATAAACAGACTTAATGTTTCAGAACTCAGTCTTTAAGTTACCTCACTGAGTTTGAAAGTTTGTTATCAGACTTTTCATCACCATACTAGGTAATATAATCAGTGGGAGTCTCTGGTGAAGTGCTGGTCATATGTCCTGCCTCTCTATTTATAGGTCTTGGCTTCTTAAGGTGGGTGATGTCATTTCTGACTCGTTTTTCAAGGGAAGATAGATAGGATCTAAGTTGATGTGTCAATTGATGGAGTTCTGGTTAGAATGCAATGCCTCTAAGAATTCTTGTGCATGTCTTTGTTTCGCCTGTCCTCGGATGTGTATGTTGTCCCAGTCAATTTGGTGTCATTCTTTGTCTGTATGTATGAAAACTAGTCTTTTGGTGGCCAGTTGGTATTCATGTATCATGGTGGCAAGCTTCCTGCTAGTTTGTCCGATGTAGTGTTTTTTTTTACTGTTCTTGCATGGTATCTTGTAAACGACATTAGTTTTGCTGGTGATATCTAAAAAAAAGAACCAGAATGACACCAATGCTTCACCAGAGACTCTCACTGATGATGTTACCTAGTATAGTGATGAAACGTCTGAAAACAAACCTTCCAGCTCAGCGAGCTAACTTACAGACTTATCATCAACCTGAGTTACAAATCTTCTCAAAAGTGATTTCAGAACTCAGTTTAGCACAGACTGGCTGAGCTTTTCCACTCTACTGCTACTTACTGGAGTTATATCGAGGCAAATATCTACTAGCATTGGGAGCAGTCCAGAGAAAGTTAACCAGGCTGATACTAGGTATGACCATATGTACTGAATAGGGCCATTCAACCTCTTGAACCTGAGATGTTGATCTGTAGTCTAACTCCATGCACGCGCTTTCAGCCCATTTCCCTTAATACCTTTGCTTAACAAAATTTTATTGGACTCAGACTTAAAATTAACAACTGACCTAGTATCCACTGCTGTTCATGGAACAGAGTTTGACTTATTTAAGAAGGATGCTTCCAAATTCTGATCATCGTCCAGCAACCATAGAGGAATCTGCACTTACAGAAGTTGAGCAAGGATTGTATTGTAGTAAGCTGTGATGTTCACCATGAGGAACAGTTTTCTGGTATTTACTGTCAAGGCTCACAACAAAATCTTGTCTTTCAGTAGTGCTTTTAGCATAATGAAGCATCCCATGTCATTTCACAGGAATGTCATTTTAACACCAAGCTACTTAAGGTGATACTCGGGCACGTTGACAAAACTTGAGTCTGAGATACGTTTTAAGCAGAATATTAAGGGACAAACAAAGTAGTAGAGATGGAGATATTTAGAGAATGAATTCAAAGGTTTGGTCCAAGGGAACTGAAGGCATTCAGGCACAATTAGGATCAGGACTTCAAAGTACATTGTTAGACATGAGTGTTTATCTAATTGTTTTTGGGACGTGTAAGATTAAAGAGATGGGAAGGGCTGAGGTCATGAAGGGATTTAAAGCCAGGGTGAGAATTTTAAAATTGATGCACAACATAACTGGGAACAAACGTAGGTAAAACCAATGACTGCAGATGCTGGAAACCAGATTCTGGATTAGTGGTGCTGGAAGAGCACAGCAGTTCAGGCAGCATCTGAGGAGCAGTAAAATTGATGTTTCGGGCAAAAGCCCTTCATCAGGAATACAGGCAGAGAGCCTGAAGGGTGGAGAG
>NC_057719.1:21763410-21771491 GCF_004010195.1 Chiloscyllium plagiosum
TCTGCTAGGAGGCGCTCAGTCTCCCCAATGTAGAGGAGACCGCATCGGGAGCAATGGATACAATAAATGATATTAGTGGATTTGCAGGTAAAACTTTGATGGATGTGGAAAGCTCCTTTGGGGCCTTGGATGGAGGTGAGGGAGGAGGTGTGGGCGCTGGTTTTACAGTTCCTGCGGTGGCAGGGGAAAGTGCCAGGATGGGAGGGTGGGTCGTAGGGGGGCGTGGACCTGACCAGGTAGTCACGGAGGGAACGGTCTTTGCGGAAGGCGGAGAGGGGTGGGGATGGAAATATATCCCTGGTGGTGGGGTCTGTTTGGAGGTGGCGGAAATGTCGGCGGATGATTTGGTTTATGCGGAGGTTGGTAGGGTGGAAGGTGAGCACTAGGGGCGTTCTGTCCTTGTTGCGGTTGGAGGGGTTGGGTCTGGGGGCGGAGGTGCGGGATGTGGATGAGATGCGTTGGAGGGCATCTTTAACCATGTGGGAAGGGAAATTGCGGTCTCTAAAGAAGGAGGCCATCTGGTGTTTTCTGTGTGGAACTGGTCCTCCTGGGAGCAGATCCGGCGGAGGCGGAGGAATTGGGAATACGGGACGGCATTTTTGCAAGAGTTAGGGTGGGAAGAGGTGTAATCCAGGTAGCTGTGGGAGTCGGTGGGTTTGTAGATGATGTCAGTGTCAAGTCGGTCGTCACTGATGGAGATGGAGAGGTCCAGGAGGGGGAGGGAGGTGTCAGAGATGGTCCAGGTAAATTTAAGGTCAGGGTGGAATGTGTTGGTGAAGTTGATGAATTGCTCAACCTCCTCGCGGGAGCACAAGGTGGCGCCAATGCAGTCATCAATGTAGCGAAGGAAGAGGTTTGGAGTGGTGCCAGTGTAATTACGGAAGATCGACTGTTCTACATAGCCAACAAAGAGACAGGCATAGCTCGGCCCATATGAGTGTCCATTGGTCTGGAGGAAGTGGGAGGATTTGAAGGAGAAATTGTTAAGGGTGAGGACCAGTTCGGCCAAACGAATGAGAGTGTCGTTGGAAGGGTACTGTTGGGGACGTCGGGAGAGGAAGAAATGGAGGACTTGGAGGCCCTGGTCATGGCGGATGGAGGTGTAGAGGGATTGGATATCCATGGTGAAGATGAGGCGTTGGGGGCCGGAAAAACGGAGGAATTGGAGGAGGTGGAGGGCATGGGTGGTGTCTCAAACGTATGGGGGGAGTTCCTGGATTAGGGGGAATAGGACAGTGTCGAGGTAGGTAGAAATGAGTTCAGTGGGGCAGGAGCATGCTGAGACAATGGGTCGGCCAGGGTGGTCAGGCTTGTGGATCTTGGGAAGGAGGTAGAACCGGGCAGTGTGGGGTTCCCGAACTGTGAGGTTGGAAGCTGTGGGTGGGAGATCTCCTGAGGTGATGAGGTTCTGTATGGTCTGGGAGATGATGGTTTGGTGATGGGGGGTGGGGTCATGATCGAGGGAGCGGTTGGAAAAGGTGTCATCGAGTTGGCGTTTGGCTTCAGCAGTGTGGAGGTCAGTGCGCCAGACTACCACTGCGCCCCCTTTATCTGCTGACTTGATGGTGAGGTCGGGATTGGAGCAGACGGAGTGCGGGGCTGCGCGTTGTGAGGGTGGGAGTTTGGAGTGGGGGAGAGGTTGAGGCGGTTAATGTCCTGGCGGCAGTTGGAAATGAAGAGGACGAGGGCAGGTAATAGGCCAGCGCAGGGTGTCCAGCTGGACGGAGTGTGTTGGAGCCGGGCGAAGGGGTCCTCGGAAGCTGGGCAGAAGTCCTGATTGTGAAAGTAAGCTCGGAGGCGCAGGCGGTGGAAGAAGTGTTTGACGTCACAGCATGTATGAAATTCATTGATGCGTGGACAGATGGTGATGAAGGTGAGTCCTTTGCTGAGGACTGATCGTTCATCCTCAGTGAGGGGAAGGAATGGGGGGATGGTGAAAACTCGGCAGGGCTGAGAGCTGGGTTCTGGTGAGGGTGTGGAGCTGGGAGTGGGGGAGGAGCCTGTAACTGGAGTGGGTGTGGTGGTGGGGAGAATGGGGGTGGAGTCATGAGCAGGGGTGGTGTTCCCCTCAGGGTTCTGGGGGGCGGGGACAAATGTACACCAGAGAGCATGCTGGAGATAAGTGGATGACCCTTGCATAAGGATACTGAAATCAGTGTATGGGAACACCTCTAATGTTTACAGATGATAGGATATTGGAGACAGGTCAGGAGCTTAGTAGTTAATTCTAGGGGGAACATAAGCACGGATGATGTTATCAGCAGCAAATGGATTGTACAGAAGTGAAGTCAAGCAATATTATGAGGAAGAAAAAGAAGGTCTTGGTGATAGGTCAAATATATATTTTGAAGCTCATCCAATATGTCAAATAAAGATGCAAAACATCTAATTTAATCCAGACTGTTGTCAGGGAGGTGATGCTGTCAGTAGCTAAGCAATAGAGTTTGGAGAAGGGCCAAAATCAATGGCTTTAATCTTTACAATACTTAAACAGAAGTAAATTACTGCTCACCAAAGACTGGATGTCTGATAATTTAGTAAGTGCTAAGTAGTCAAAGCAATAATGATGTGATAAAGCCTGGTGGACATCAATGTGCACGTAGAGACTGAAACTGTACTTTTGAACAAATACAGCAATGAGAAATAGGAAGGGTGTGGACTTGTTGGGCCGAAGGGCCTGTTTCCACACTGTAAAGTAATCTGTAAAGTAATCTAAAAAGGGGTTAAGGACCATTGATCTTGCAGAAAACTGGTGACAGGAAATGAAAGGGAACCATTCTAGCTATGAATCAATTATATGAATGAAATCAGTGAAGTGTAGATTACCTTACTACATGACAGTGCAGGGTTATGAGGAGAAAGTGAGGACTGCAGATACTTGAGATCAGAGTCGAAAGTACAGTGGTGGAAAAGCACAGCCGGTCAGGCAGCATCTGAGGAGCAGGAGACTCAATGTTTCTGGCATAACCTTTCATTGGAATATTGAATGGATTTCCTAAAACAATTGCTGCAGAGAGGTTAAGAAGGAATAAGGAGGAATAGTTTGCCTTTAACATAAAATGTTCCTGCTGAGGACCATTTTGGAACAGAGCTACTGGCAAAAAATCTGATTGCACTGAGTTTCAGGAGATGGACTTGAGAAATAACAACACATTCATGACCTTATGAGAAGAAATGGCCATTAGAACTGGATTAGGTTCAATTACTTTTACTGAAGAAAAGGACAGAAAAAAATGGCAACAGTAGTTCAAAGTGTGATAACTTCCTTAACTTCCTTTTTTTAAGCACAGTTTTCATCTGATTGTGGGCCTTTGCATCTAGGTTCAGAAAGTGTAACCAGTTCTTTGTCATGACTATTCATTACAGGATGGCAGTCTAACTATGTGGCAGTGGAGAGGGGCTTACAACAAAGAAAAGATTATAGTAAGGAAGAGAGGTCCAGAAAGACCCATCTGGGAAATCAGTTTGCAGTTCCTGATTCTCCATTTATTAATTTAACTCTCGTCAAACGTCACTGATTAATACTCACCTGACCTGGCATCTCACTGAGCACTGTTTCTTCCTGGAAATGCTCTATCAGAGAATTGGCCCCAGAATCAACATGCAAAGTGGGGTGGCACGGTGGCTCAGTGGTTAGCACTGCCCACTCACACCGCCAGGGACCCGGATTCGATTTCAACCTCTGGCAACTGTCTGTGTGAAGTTCGAACATTCTACTCATGGGTTTCCTCCGGACACTCCGATTTCCTTCCAAAATCCAAAGATGTGCAGGTTAGGTGAAATGGCCATGCTAAATTATCCATAGCGTTCGGGGATGTGTAGGCTATGTGCATTAGTCAGGGGAAATGTAGAGTAATAGGGGAGGGGAATGGGGCTGGGTGGGATACTCTTCGGAGGGTCAGTGTGGACTTGTTGGGCCAAATGGCCTGTTTCTACACTGTCGGGATTCCATGTAAATAAAAACATTTTGCAATTCTTATAACTCATCTAGTGAATGCTCTCTAAGACAAAGTCACTACAGATAATCAAGTAGCTTGGCCCTGATCATACACTAACTTTAATGGCAGATAAGTGGAAACATAATTGTGTGAATCATGTGCAGACAATCAAGAGAAGACTTTGAGACATTGAACACCTCTTTCCTTGAACAGATAGAAAGATGTAAAATTCCAGAAAGGTTTAAAAGCATTGTGATATATCAATTTACAACCAGAAAACAGATATGCAACAGGTAAGAGCACACAACAGAAAACCCTTCAGTCCCACAAGCCTCTCCTACAGTTCTGTTGTGAAGTGATTGACTTGTGTAACAGACCATATCTTTTTCCTGGACTATGGGCTGAAAATGAGTAAAACGGACATTGCTTTAAAAATGGAAATATACAAAAAGTTAATTGCAACTTTGGAAAAACAAGTAAGACTAGCTGATGCGTACGAAATAATGGGCTGAATATTCACAATGTTAAGAATTCCAGCTCAGCCTTTCTCAATGTCAGAATAAACCATTGCCTTCTTTAACTAAGTTCTGGATGTGAAGACAACATTTCTTGCGAAGTAGTGGTAGGCTTGTCCATGAAGTGGGATGACTGCTTGTTTGTAATTTTATTATCTTCAGATCTTGCCTTAATGTACAACTTTCTATTTTACCATCTGCCACGACCAACTTCGATGTCGAAAAATTTTGATAAGAAAGTCAGAACTGGTACCTGCCAACTACAGCTTGCCATTTGCTCCAAATGATCTCCACTGAGCACCAACATCTCAAGGCATGCTCCATGAACATCAGCCACACTTCCCTCAAGTTCATAAGCATTGGCATCATTCATGTGCCAGACTCTAAGAATATTCTTGGCACATCTCTGATCCTCTTACAGAACACTTCTGCTCTTCAATGCTGTACCTGTGTACAACAGCAACTATCATTGTAATGCTGCAGGATAGTTTACTCTCAAGGATATGCATGCAACTCATGGGCTGCATCTCCAGGTTGCTTGCTTGCTCTCTTAGCACTCCCATACTTTGAATCTACCTGGATACTCACAGAATAATTGTTTTGTCTAGCTATTTTTTTTTAATCTTGTGTCCACAGCAGAGATACCAGGCTCACAGTATGTCTGTATTGCTGTGCCATTTAGCACTGACGCAAAACCAGGAAGTTTGTTACGGTTGCGAGCAGTCTTCAGTCAAGTAAATCAAGGGCGGTATTTAATACTAATCCAGGGGCTTGGACATGGTCAGTCAACCCACTTGTGGCAATTTGAGTCAGGATCCCCTCCTCATAAGGGGTGAGGAGTCATTCATCAGGCAGCTACACCCCACCCACCCATCTTGACCCTTTATGTCCAGCTATGGTCTCTCTTCATTTAGTAATGACAGAAAGGCAAATATTAAGAGCGATGAAGTGAGTGGTCTAGCTGTTCTTTTTGCTGCAGGTTGAGAGTTATCCCATGTAAGTGGATAGGAGCAAAGAGGGCATGCAGCGTTATAGGGTTTGAGATTGGTGTAGTAAATTAAAAAAATTGTTCTTTGCTGTTATTGTTAAAGTTAAAAGTATTCCATTAAAGAAAGTTTTTATTTTAAATTGTCACTGAAAGAACCTGGGGTGGTTTTACTTTCATTCTGGGTAGGAAGTAGTCAGAGACAATTTGGGATCTTTGGTAGTTTTGTTAAATCTTAGTATTTGTCATAAGCCTGGGAATAGTTCAACTTGATTTTCAGCTTGCTGCACGAGTGAGCTGTGACACCTATACCTTAATTCTACATCTCTACTGTGGGCTTGTGGCCCTTCAGAACATTACCTGACATCAATCAATCTAAGCTGTGAACATTTCCATTCAACTAACCTCAATTGCTTATTTTTTGGATGGGGGTTAGTGTTCTAGAAATGTTGGTAAATTTACATTCTTTACAATTCTCTGACAATTAACCTGATTGGACTAAGAATGAAACAAATAGCTCTGAAATCCAGAGTCTATTTGTGTAATGTTCTCAGCTTGATTCTAACAGGAAGCGCTATATTTCCCATGGGTTACTCTGCTACCTTTGTGGTCCAATTTACTCAGTTCTGGTACCTCAGTCAACCTTTGGTGGAGGCATCTGTACCAAATCCAAATTAAGTCACACAACACCAGGTTATAGTCCAACAGGTTTATTTGAAATCACAAGCTTTATATATGGATATATGGACGGTAACATTTGACATATGGACTGTGTGACTTCTGACCTTGTCCAACCCAGTCGAACACCGACACCTCCACATCAAATCAGATATTAAATAGAAACATCTTTTAGCATTATCCTTTCATTTGGCATGTCCATAAAGACTCTAATGATTTATTATAGATGCACCTCAGCAAGCATTCTATCTGGATGCATCACAGTGTGGTTTGGTAACAACTCTTCCCAAAACCGCATGAAGTTATAGAGCTGTGAACACAGCCCAGGCCATCACACAAACCAGCCTCCAATCCATTGACTCCATTTATACTCCCCATTGCCTCAGAAAAGCATCCAACATTACCAAAGACCCCTCCCATCCCGGTCATACTCTCTTCTACCCTCTTCTGTCAGGCAGAAGATATAAAAGTTTGAATATATGCACGAACAGCTTCTTTCATGCTGTAATTAGACTTCTGAACGGGCCTCTCAAATATAATGTTGATCTCTTTCTGCACTTTCTCAGCAGCTGTAACACTGTGTCCTGCACTCTGTTCTGTTATCCTAATACACTTGTACTGTATGATTTACCTTAAAGCATCAAGACAACACTTTCCACTGTACCTTGGTACATGTGGCAGTTATAAATCAAATCAAATCAAATTTAAGAGATGTCACCTTGGTAAGTTGGAGATATCTAGTGTTAGACATAATTTTGTTTAGAAGACCATGCAAGTCTTACTTAGATCATAACAGACAGAAGATGTTTTTCGTATCTTTACCCGAACTCCCAAAAACCTTTTCTCTAAGATGAATATATAAAGACTTAGGAGTTATTTACTCAATTTTTAATATCAATTTTCAATATGATTACAAAAACTGTAAATCGTTAATGGAATTTTTTTGGGAAAGAAAAATTCATCACACTAAAAGAGAAGTTAATATAAATTACTGAAGTAATGGAGGATTAAATGTCTTCAAATTTACATTGTAGGCAGTTTGGAATAAATCACAGCTTTGAACAGTTTTGTTTAGTTTGTTCATCTCATATTTAATTGATGTAGAAGTCTATAATTTGCATTATCCCATGACTACAATGTTGGCGAACCTCCAATCAAATGATCAGGTTTCAATAAACAAGCATTGCTTTCATAGACTATTTGCCATTTGTATAATTTTGCTCCCATAACTCACCAGCTTTGAATGATTGTTAGACCTTTATATAAATCTGTTGTTTTAAAAACCTTTGCTTCCTTAGTTTTGAAAACTGTGTACTGCACGTGGCAGATTTATTGGATGTGTGTGGTAACAGGAGCTCTGAAAAGAAATTTTACACAAATATTATTACCTTGCCACTTGAAGCAGATTGCTCAATCTGCTTCTGATCCCATTCCAGCCTCTGTCACAAAGTAACAGAAGGAACCAAGCTGTTGACAATAGAATTAACCCAATGGTTTCAGGTCCCTAAAATTTTTATTTTCAATGGTGGATATTTCCTCTCTGACAATAGACAATAGGTGCAGGAGTAGGCCATTCTGCCCTTCGAGCCTGCACCACTATTCAATATGATCATGGCTGATCATCCTTAATCAGTATCCTGTTCCTGCCTTATCTCCATAACCCTTGATTCCACTATCCTTGAAAGCTCTATCCAACTCTTTCTTAAATGAATCCAGAGACTGGGCCTCCACTGCCCTCTGGGGCAGAGCATTCCACACAGCCACCACTCTCTGGGTGAACAAGTTTCTCCTCATCTCTGTCCTAAATGGCCTACCCCGTACTTTTAAGCTGTGTCCTCTGTTTCGGCACTCACCCCGCAGCGGAAACATGTTGCCTGCCGCCAGAGTGTCCAATCCTTTAATAATCAGATCCCTTCTCAGCCTTCTAAACTCAAGGGTATACAAGCCCAGTCACTCCAGTCTTTC
>NC_057719.1:21772575-21855795 GCF_004010195.1 Chiloscyllium plagiosum
CTTTTACTATCCTCCTTTATATTATTGGCCAGTTTACCTTCGTACCTCATTTTTTCTCTGCGTATTTCCTTCTTAGTAATCCTCTGTTGTTCTTTAAAAGCTTCCCAGTCCTCCATTTTCCCACTTATCTTTGCTATGTTATACTTTTGCTCTTTTAACTTTATATGTTTCTTAACTTCCCTCGTCAGCCACGACCACCCATGCCTCCTCATAGGATCTTTCTTCCTTTTTGGAATGAACTGACCTGCAACTTCTGCATTATACACACTCTGAGGTGAAAGATGTCAGGTCTTGAAGAATGGAATCCTTCTCTATGTCTTGTGTTTCTGAGAATCTGCAAGAAGGCTTTGACTAGTCTCAGTGCACCGTTCTGTATCCTCAATATATTGATCTCACCAGACTGTGTGTGAAATTCTGTGGAGATCCTGCAGCATACATGACTCAGACATTTCCAAGACCATCAGGTTCCACCTTCCTTCCTACTTACCACTAGATTCTGTAAATAACAGCAAGCACTTCTTTCAGGAGGTTCTCCAGTTCACCCCATCCCCAGCACACCAAGAAAGCCTTGAGGAAACTTTTCATAAATCATTACCTGTATAATGAGTGGTTGGAGGACCTTAGAGCACAATTGCACTAGAATTTGAGAGACAGTACTTGCCTATTTCTTAACACTCTCAGAGCTTTCAGATATAAAGTGCACTTGCCTCAACAATGTGCACTAATGCTCATGTTCAATAAGTGCCTTCTGTTGTACCAAGCTGCATTAACAAACGAAACATCACAGAACTGTCTATGAGCCAGTTGATAAATTGCTCTGAGCAGTTGAACAATATAAAGCAGACGTTTCCATATTTTGTCCCCAGTCTGTGCTTCTCTGAGCCAGGGTGGCAAGAAGCAATACCGGACAGGATCTTTGACCAGGTTTTTCGCTCCCTCAACGATGACTGCAGGGAAAGTAAGCTGGGAGCAGGATTGAGCTCCATTGTTGAAACTGTTTAAAAACAGCTTCACCACTCTCTTAATGACTTGGCTTACAGTTGAAGGTTAGCTACTTTCATGTTTAAAATCTGTGATGGGTTGCCAGTGTCACTGATCAGGCCAGCATTTGTTGCTGTCACTTAGTTTCCCATGAGCAGTTGATGTTGAGCTATCATCTTGAACTATTGCAGTCTTAACCAGTGTAGATGCACCCACAGCATCAGTGCTTTTATGCAGTGAAGGTCATAAAGCTCCCGGTCAGGATGGTTGGTGAACACTTATATTCTCTAACATCCGTCACCCTCACTCTCTAAAAACAACTATCTTCCTTTGTGCTATTTCTGTCTCCAATCAGTGGAGATACCTTTTGTTCTCAATTGTGCCAATGTCTCCTTGCTGGCATGAAGTGCTGACTAGATGTCAAAGGTAGTTACTCTCACTTGCTTCTGGAAATCAGCTTTTTTTAATAATGTGCATGAGGTATTGAAGGTGACTTTGAGACATGGGAGATGACTTTTACATTGGCATGACCAAACACCCAACTTTTCAGTATGGTTTTAACTGAGCTTTGTGCTATTTCCTGACCGTGATCATGCACAAACCATTTACAAAGAAGATCATCCATATTCCTATTTATGGTCGGGATTGTTTGATCCAGGTTCTTGATCCAGAATCTATCTCATTAGGATTACAGCCTCATTCCTGGAAGATGATGAGTTACGATCTTCTAACTGATGACGGAGAAGTCTACAATAAACACTGTTTCATTCCTGATAGCAAACTATGCTTGATTTACTTTGTAGCATTGCTGAGACGTTTAATTTATATTGTGAGGAGACCACAGGCTATTATGTTAAGTGGTATTTATGAGCTGGCATAGGAAAAAAATGACACAAATTTGCCTCACTGCCCTTTTATGGATCGTTATTCAAACAAACGCAGAAGAAAAGATCACTTAAGGAGACGGTTGCTCTTCAGAATGCTGGTTTATAAGTTCTCTTTTATTTATGTAGCTCCATGCTTGATTCAGACTCATAATGGCAGAGTGCTAAGTGAGCGGAGAATTTGTTTCAATGGCAGCATGAGACTTGTTCCATCCATAACGTAGTCAGTGAAGAGTGGCTGACAAAAATTCATTTTGTTTGCCAAAAATCTGTCATTTACAGTGATTTTCTTCTGAGTGCCTTGTTCATCTTATTTTAAAATTATGCTCTGCTCTCCTGAATTACAGACTTTATCATATAGAAACAGTACAACTGGTCAAGACCTGTTGATACAATGCATGTGCGTCCTCCTGCCTTCCTATCTCCCACAATCAACATATACTTCTGTTCCTTCTCCTGCAGCTATTTAGCTAACTTTCCCTGAAGTACACCCCTTATTCACCTCAGATATTCTATTTGATAGTTCCATGTTTAACAACTCTCAACAAAGCTTTTCCTGAAGTCCTTATTGAAGTTCTTATTAATTCTTCTACTTATAGCCTTAGGACTCCTACACATGTGAGCACATAGTCATAGGGTCATAGAGATGTACAGCACGGAAACAGACCCTTCGTTCCAACCCATCCAGATATCCCAACACAATTTAGTACCACCTGCCAGCACTTGTCCCGTATCCTTTAAACCCTTCCTAATCATACACACATCCAAATGCCTCTTAAATGTTGCAATTGTCCTAGCATCCACCACTTCCTCTGGAAGCTCATTCCATATAAGTACCACCCTCTGCGTAAATAAATTGCCCCTTAGGTCTCTTTTATATTTTTCCCCTCTCACCCTAAACCTATGCTCTCTAGTTCTGGACTCCCTCACCCCAGGAAAAAGACTTTGTTTATTTATCCTATCCATACCCCTCATAATTTTGTAATTTTCACCCCTCAGCACCCGATGCTCCAGAGAAAACAGCCCCAGCCTGTCCAGCCTCTCCCTATAGCTCAAATTCTCCAACCCTGGCAACATCCTTGGAAATCTTTTCTGAACCCTTTCAAGTTTGACAACATCTTTCCGATAGGAAGGAGACCAGAATTACACGCAATATTCCAACAGTGGCCTAACCAATGTCCTGTACAGTCGCAACATGACCTCCCAACACCTGTACTCAAGACTCTGATTGATAAAGGAAAGCATACCAAATGCCTTCTTCACTATCCTATCTACCTGTGACTTCACTTTCAAGGAGCTATGAACCTACACTCCAAGGTCTCTTTGTTTAGCAACACTCCCTAGGACCTTACCATTAAGTGTATAAGTCCTGCTAAGATTTGATTTCCCAAAATGCAGCATCTCGCATTTATCTGAATTAAACTCCATATGCCACTTCTCAGCCCATTGGCCCATCTGATCAAGATCCTGTTGTAATCTGAGGTAATTTTCTTTGCTGTCCACTACATCTCTAATTTTGGTGTCATCTGCAAACTTACTAACTATACCTCTTATGTTCACATCCAAATCATTCATGTAAATGACGAAAAGTAAGTGGACCCAGCACCGATCCTTGTGGCACAGGCGTCCAGTCTGAAAAACAACTCTCCACACCACAATCTGTCTTCTACCTTTGAGCCAGTTCTGTATCTAAATGGCTAGTTCTCCCTTTATTCCGTGTGATCTAACCTTGCTAATCAGTGTCCCATGGGGAACCTTGTTAAACTCCTTACTGAAGTCCATATAGATCACATCTACTGCTCTGCCCTCACCAATCTTCTTTGTTACTTCTTCAAAATCTCAATCAAGTTTGTGAGACATAATTTCCCATGCACAAAGCCAAGCTGACTATCCCTAATCAGTCCTTGCTTTTACAAATACATGTAAATCCCGTCCCTCAGGATTCCCTCCAACAAGTTGCCCACCACCGACGTCAGGCTCACTGCTCTACAGTTCCCTGGTTTGTCTTTATCACCTTTCTTAACAGTGGCACCACGTTAGCCAACCTCCAGTCTTCTGGCACCTCACCTGTGACTATTGATGATACAAATATCTCAGCAAGTGGCCCAGCAATCACTTCCCTAGCTTCCTAAAGAATTTTAGGGTACACCTGATCATGTCCTGGGGATTTACCCACCTCTATGCATTTCAAGACATTCAGAACTTCCTCCTCTGTACTATGGACATTTTTCAAGATATCACCATCTATTTCCCCACACTCTATATCTTCCATGTCCTTTTCCACAGTAAATACTGATGCAAAATACTCATTTCATATCTCGCCCATTTTCTGAGGCTCGACACAAAGGCTGCCTTGCTGATCCATGAGGGGCCCTATTCTCTCCCTAGTCATCCTTTTGTCCTTTATGCATTTGTAAAAACCTTTGGATTCTCCTTAATTCTATTTGCCAAAGCTATCTCATGTCCCCTTTTTGCCCTCCTGATTTCGCTCTTAAGTATACTCCTACTTTTTTTATACTCTTCTAAGGATTCACTCGATCTATCCTGTCTATACCTTACATATTCTTCCTTCTTTTTCTTAACCAAACTCTCAATTTCTCTAGTCATCCAGCATTCCCTATACCTACCAGCCTTTCCTTTCTCCCTAACAGGAATATACTTTCTCTGGATTCTCGTTTCTGAAGGCTTCCCATTTTTCAGCTGTCCCTTTATCTGTGAACATCTTCTCCCAATCGACTTTTGAAAGTTCTTGCCTAATACCGTCAAAATTGGCCTTTCTCCAATTTAGAACTTCAACTTTTAGATCTGGTCTATCCTTTTCCATCATTATCTTAAAACCCATAGAATTATGGTCATGGCCCCAAAGTGTTCCCCCATTGCCATCTCAGTCACCTGCCCTGCCTTATTTCCCAAGAGTAGGTCAAGTTTTGCAAATTCTCTAGTAGGTACATCCATATACTGAATCAGAATTTTTTCTTGTGCACACTTAACAAATTCCTCTCCATCTATATCCGTAACACTATGGCAGTTCCAGTCTATGTTTGGAAATTTAAAATCCCCTACCATAGCCACCCTATTTTTCTTACAGATAACTGAGATCTCCTTACAAATCTGTTGAACCTCATATTTCCCATTACTTGTAACTATTGCATCCCATTGTAATTTTAAAGAGCTCTATTTTTAGATAAGTCTTGCACGCATTCTCTGTCATTTCTTAATTTCAGTCTTCCTTTTTCTCCAGTACTGATGACGAGTTACTAGAACTCAAAATATTAACTTTGTTGTCTTCCCCCGGATACTGCCAGAACTGCTGAGTTTTCCCAGCAATTTCTGCTTTTGTTTCAGATCTCCAGCATTCGCAGCGCTTTGTTTTATCTTTTTCTCTCTTATCTGTTCTTGGGTAGTGAGTGATACTGGCTAAATGAAAGTTTCTGCCTCCACTCTGTTTCCTTGGGGAGATGCTGCTGGACTGCCTCCATGAATCACTGAGTTTACTTATGAAGATGTTCAGTAAAAAGATCCATATTGTACTTCGCATTCATTATGTACGGGATAAGAGAAGCCCAAGGTTACTTTATCTGGAGGCTGAGCTGTCTTGCCCCTACCTAAACTCTTGCATTCTCCATTTTGTAAAAAAATTCTTTTTAGTGTTCCTGAGTAGTATCCCTCTTTGTATTTTCACACTCCTTAATGCTCTGCTAATAGTAACAACTTAAATGCTGTGCTATCCAGATTTCAGAGGGCCCCTCTTGTGGCTCAGGCGTAGTGACACTGTCCCTATCCCTAAACCAGGAGACCTGGGTTCAAGTCCCAACTTGATGTGTAATTACATCTCTGAATAGATTGATTCAGAAAAATCAGTTAATCAAAAATGAAAGCAGACCCCATTCTCTCCTGACCGTCCCCCTCACTTTGAAAAAAAAAATCCAGAATTCAGCTACTTCAATGAAGTCTGGGGTTTGAATCACTCTCGGCCTACATGGCTCGACACAAACAGCCAGGATTTAACTGAACTCAAGGCAATTCAAGCTTTTAAGATATCTTTACGCTCTTGACGTCATTGCTAGGGTATTTTTTTCCTTTGCTCTTCTCGTAAATAGTACCAGGAAATAGTTACAGTGTAAAGGGTGTAAAGGTGAAAGCTAGTTCTATGCTCCAGTACATGACAAAAGGAAATGAAACACATTTGGTGTGGGTTTTATGCCATTACTTTCTAAAACATGGCATTTCTAATAAGCTGGCACCCGAGTCTCGCTATAAGCTAAACATATGCTTTGCAATGGGGAACAACCCTCACCTTCATGTTTTATTCATTTTGACTTGTCCCTGTTTTCTCTTGATTACTCCTGTTTTCTCTTGATTTCTCCTGTATTCTCATGAGCACCCACCATTGACTAAGCGTGTTGGCATCTGGCAAGCACACAGTAAGATGTCAAACCTAGCCAAAATTGGCGAGCATAACAATTGACAGCGGTTTTATCATAATTTGTCTAATTCAGGTGAGGTCAACCAAGTAGTAGCAATGTTAATTGTATGTTTAACCCACAGTTGAATCCTGCTATTGTACAGTGAAGGCAATGCCTTCTTTCCCCATAGAATTCTGAAAACTTTGTGAAGTCAGTTGGTTTGATAATTTACACGTGAATTTGCATAAGTCAATACAAGTGCTTCAACATAAATCAACAGATTTGCAGTGCATAAGAAATCCCATGTGAAAAATGTGCACATTAACAAAAGTGCCAAACCCACTTGTAATGTTACCATTTGCTACTTTAACACACTATCCTCTTGCCCTGCCACTGAAAAGCCTTTTCTGAAAGCTGCAAATCGCATTAGCAAAGAAAGCTCTAAATTATATTTTTGTAAAGCCTGCTGTTTTGACAGCATCACTGAGTTGTGACACGGTCTGAATCTATCAACATGTAGAAGGAAAACTTTTCTAATAAAAACAGAGTTTATAAAAGGAAAACAAGCAGTAAGCTGTTTTTCTTGTAACTGTGTCTGTGATTCCAGCTGCAGTGTAAGAATAATCTACAGAGACATTAAGTGTCCCGTAGTCTGTATCATGCATTTGTTTGGTGAAATGAGGTTGTGAGAACTGAATAACACACAAGGTACTATTCAATGCAAAGCTAACTTCTTACCTCATATTAAACAACTTTAGATATTAGTTATATTCATTGATGGGCAAATAGTATTTCAATTGAATTTCCCCTATCTTGATTAGCACAATCTTGGAAACCTATGGACAGCATGTGTAGCATGTTTATCAATTTTCAAAATTGATTGCAAGATTACCTTTTAGGAAATGAATTACTAGGCACCACTATCAACCCATTGTTACATTATCAAATGCTGTCTATTTAAAGAATATTAAATGCTTCATAGTAAAATAAATTGAGGGCTGCCATTTCTTAGACTTGCTTTCACTTACATTGCTAATTATTGACTGTAACAGGAGTGGACAGTAAGCATATGTTTCCTAAACTAACCAAAAATGTAGACCAATCAGTCATAAAAGTTCCAAAGCAGTATTCAAATAAGATCAGAGCTGTTCCCCCAGTGTCTTGACCAATATTATCCATCAGCCAGCACCTAACAATATCTGATCTGATAATTTATTTTATTATTATTTCTTGGAGGTCTGGCTGGCAGACTGGTTTTCGAACAAAGACAAGATTTTAGAATTAATTCAAGAGTTGTAATAAAGCTTGGAAACATTCCGAGGTTATGGAGACAATATGTAAATAGTCTTTCTTTCTGTCTTCACCTCTTTCCTCCCTGTTTCTGAAACCAACTGAATAGTTATCATAGCTGTACAATACAAACTGTTACAGATTGTCATTTTAGGTCGAGAGCCCTCTGTCTTTTAAAAACACAATTTAAAAAGGCACCACCCAAATTGATGTGAACCAGGGACCATCTGAAACAATATGTCTTCATTTTTCATCTGCCAGAATTTCCAAATATCCTACTGAGTGAAGGGGAAGCAGCTGTTGTCTGTAGCTGAAGTCGATATCAAAAAAGCAGTTTAAAACTAAATATTTGTATTGAATTTTCGTCTGTTACCAGTTCTTTAGCATCCAGCATGTCACGATATTTTAAATCACTTCTGGGTGTTAATGTATTTTTAGAATTGCTACTAATGAATCATAATTCTACCTGTTATTAAATAGTGAAATATAAGAACTAAGTGCAGAAGCAGAGCATTCTGCCCTTTGAGTTTACTCCACCACTTAATAGGGTCATGGATGATCTATTTGTGTTTTGAATTCCACATTAATATGTACCCCTGATAACCCTTGATTTCTTGTCTAGCTAGAATATATCCACCCCATCTTTAAAAAAAAATCAACAACCCCCCCACCTTCTCCATCATAAGTACTCTAGCTACAAGTCAAGGCAGAGGCTCGAAATCCCTGAAGAAAGTAACTCACCTCCTGACTCCCCAAAGACTGATAGCTCATTGATAGCTCACTGCTTCTTTTATACATTTGTTGAGCAATGAGGCAAGTTCCTATCTCGGCAGCAGTGACTTACCAATTATAGAGAGATGATAAATTGTTAAATGTACTATTAATGACACAACCCTCCTCATTAATATTCAAATTCCTGTCTTACCAAACAAGCTAAAGAAGTTAGATATCTTGACAAGGAAACCAGAGCAGTTACCCAGTATCTTCAGTTTGTCATTCACTCCAAAGGATATCCATGTAAAATGATGGGCACCAACATTTCAGGGCATGCACTGAGAGCATTAACCAAAGCATCTCATAACCATGTACATTGACATCTGACCTATAACACCTCTAAGAGTCTTGATGACACATCTCTGATCCACTTACAAAATGTCTCTGCACATCAATGCCACACCTCAGGCTACATCACAACTCTCATTGTAAAGCTGTAGCAAGGGCACTTTGTGCTCAGGGACACAAGCCCAGCTCATGCACTGGACCAGACTGCATCTCTGTGCAGCTCATTGCAGTCATAATATTTATTATGTAGAGGTGCCTGTGTTGGACTGGGATGGATAAAGTTAAAAATCACACAAACACTCCCTTCATCAGGTCACTGTGGAGCAGGATCATAAGACACAAAGATTTATAGCAAAATATCACAGTGCCATGCAACTGATACAATATATTGAACAACCCAAATGGTTGTTAAGTTTATGAATGTTTATTCACTGTAAGCCTGCCTCGATGTTCACAGAATCCCTGCCTTTCAATGCTTTGTCTTTGTATGCCACAGTCAGGGATACCGGGCTCACAGTACTACTATATTGCCATGCCATTTAATGCAGACACAAAACCAGCAAGCTTGTTGTTGCCAGCAGTTGTCAATCCAATCAAACGAGACAGTCTTCAGTCAGGGGCTCCTGAGTCAGTAAGTCAAGGGCACCCTCCAATACTAGTCCAGGTGTGTGGGTATGGTCAGTCAGCCCCTCAGGATAATCAGAGTGAGGATGTTCTCTCCACAGGGAGTGAAGAACCAAATGTTGGGCGCCCACTACCTGTCTTGACTCATTCTGCCATATATTGTTGGCTGTTTTTATCCAGGAATGAGAGAGAGAGGACAAGTATTAACTGCAATGAAAGTGGCTGGCACTGCTGTTATTTTTGTTGTAGATGCGGAGGTGTGCCAAGCAAGTGAATAGGCGGCACAGAGGGTGTGAAGGGTTAGTGGTGCCTGGGTCAAGGTGGCTGACAGTGAGGGAAGATATTGCAGGCCAGCATGAGAGTGTTAGAGCATCAACCTAGAGTGGGATGTGCTTACAGTAGCTGCAGTAGTGTGAGTTTGAGGTATCAGGCAGAATATTGTGGCACTCATGCTGACAGGGTGGAGAAGGTCATTATTCTACTTCCTGCGGTGTGGTGCAGTCCTCCAGATGGCTGAGACTGCACTGACCTGGGTGGCAAACCTCAGACCAGGCTGGCACGGTTTGGGGTCATGATCTCCACTATCCCTCCTGGGGTTACAGGGTATCTCACAAGCGTACCACCCCATCCAGAAAAGCTCCTGATCCATGCCCTTAAAACAGGGCACCACACTTCCTTTCCCGGAAATATCAGGAACCATGCTGGGCATCTCCAGACATGCAACTCTTCTCCAGGTTCCCAATGAGCTTTTAAAGATGGTGTCAGTGTCAGGGATGGAGGTCAGTTCTGGGATATCCTGGCAGTAGTGAGTTGTTCCATGAACAGTATATGGTGAGAAGGACACCACTAGGGTGGTGCAGGTGGTTCATAAAATGAGTTTGGTAAGATACAGTGGGAAAAACTTTGAAGGCTCATGGCATAAAACCCTCCAAAAAACTCAACACAACTGGCACTTAGCCAAAAATTCATAAGATGGGACCTGAATAATCACAAGCTCAGTTCAGAGTAGTACAGCATGGCAAGGCGACAAATAGACCAATGTCCATTCCACATTATAGCCAGGATAAGTGGCTCTCAGTGTTTGAAGATCATATTTGATTCAGTCTTACGAACTAATGACAGCTACTCGAATAAAAGCAAATTACAGCAGATGCTGAAAATTGAGCTCACTTTATTTTTGGCAAAACAGTTCTGAAGAAGTCTGACTGGACTTGAGATCTTAACTCTGTTTCTCTTTCCACGGATGCTGCCAGAGCAGCTGAGTTTCTCCAGCATTCTCTGTGTTTGTGACAGATGCTCGAAATGGTCCCAGAGATAAATTTGGGTTTACATGGACATATATTCAACAAGTTATTGCTATCAGAATCCTTTCTCCTAATATAAAGTCTATTTGCAGAAAGACTAATATCCTGATCATTTCCTTACAAAAGAACATCCAAAGATGTGCATGTTAGGTGGTTTGCCCATGCTAAATTGGTCATAGTACCCAGCGATGTGCAGGCTGGGTGGTTTAGCCATGGGAAATGCAGGGTTACAAGGATAGAGTGGGGCGGGGGGGTGATGGAGCTGGATGGGATGCTCTTCAGAGGGTTGGTGTGGAATTAGAGTCATAGAGATGTACAGCATGGAAACAGACCCTTCGGTCCAACCCGTTAATGCCGACCAGATATCCCAACCGAATCTAGTCCCACCTGCCAGCACTCGGCCCATATCCCTCCAAATCCTGCCTATTCATATACCCATCCAAATGCCTCTTAAATTGCACTAGCCTCCACCACATCCTCTGGCAGCTCATTCCATACACGTACCACCCTCTACATGAAAAAGTTGCCCCTTAGGTCTCTTTTATATCTTTCCCCTCACCCTAAACCTATGACCTCTTGTTCAGGACTCCCCGACCCCAGGGAAAAGACTTTGTCTATTTATCCTATCCATGCCACTCATAATTTTGTAAACCTCTATAAGGTCATCCCTCAGCCTCCGATGCTCCAGGGAAAACTGCCCCAGTCTGTTCAGCCTCTCCCTGTAGCTCAGATCCTCCAACCCTGGCAACATCCTAATGGATCAAATGGCCTGCTTCCAAACTGTAGGGATTCTATGATTCTATGATTTTATATTATTACAACTCTCAGGTCACAGACAACATAGATTGAAATAACAGTTGCTCGACTATGAATAACAGATTAAGAAAACCATGTTTGTTGATATAGTTTCACTCACTGCCCTATAGTCCACCTTATTCCCTATTTGTAGACCTTCAATGATTTATTATACAATCATCCTGTTTATTTCTGTTCAAAATGACAAGCTTGATCTCTCAAAAGAAATATAATCAATTAGTATTCATTGTTTGCTGAATCTTTCATCCCTCTCCCTCGGTTTGGACTTTCAGCCTGTTAGATAACTCTGATTTTATTTGACAGGCGTAACATGGCATCAATATAAACTACATTTTCTCTTTAAAATAAAAGCTGCTCGATAAATCGTAATTCAATCTGCGAGATGGTGTGGAAGAATTACAAGACCCATAGTCAGAGAAAGCAAATTCTCAGGAGTGAGCTACTCACACGGCACATAATCAAGCGCTGGCTGTGAATAGTTTATTACCTCATGGCTCTGTCTGTCGAACATCAATGGGATGAAAAGTCTTACCCCACACTGTGAGATTATGATAGTTATTTCACATATGCAACAGTGTACAGCACTGAAACCTGATAGCTACAGGCAACTGCTTGTGAGGCCGACTCCCAATGTGAGATATGCTTTTATTGTGTTTGTGTGGCGTCACTTCAGACCCACAGGTTACTTTTGGTCACAATGCATTCAATAAGCACTTAATGTGTGCAATGTTATTTGGGGTTTCAGTAAACAATACTGTCATGAAGCAAACAGTAGTGGAGTTTATTTCCTCTCTTTCTTGCTGAACAGATTCTCTCTTTTTGAACTTTGCAAACAAGGTAACCAACAGGGATATACTAACTGGAACAACTCAATGCAGGAAATTGCGGGATTTATCAAACAGAAGTTGAGTTTGAAGAAACCTCGAATTATCAAAGAAATTTTCTACCATGCACATGTGGGCTTTTTTTTAATTAAAACCTAATCACCGGAAAATGTTGCTGCTAGGACATTAAGAGACTGGGTATAGGTCTGACAGTTGGCATACATTCCATTCGTGAACTGTAAGTAGTAACAGGAGTTACTCGACTTGACAAATGGGTACAGCTGTTACTTTACAACCTGGGAATTTATTTTTTTTAAATAGATGGCTGTCCACGAGTTGAAAAATTTGGTTGCACATTAACTAAAATACAGATGTTACGTCTAGACAGCTTTTAAACTGTAAAAAAACCAAACAACACACATTGAACAAAATTTTATATTTTTCTTACACTCATGAAAAGATCAGTTGTCAAAGTTTATTGGAATATTTCTGTTCTAAGGATGGGTAATGTTGGCAATGGTGAAAGGATCACATTTGACTAAGAGTAAATGTTTCTTTCCAACCACATTCCAAGTAGAAGATGTTGAAGCATCAGTTTGTGGGGAAGGCGATGACTGAATGGTATTATTGCTAGCGTATTAATGTTGGGGGGGGGGGGGGGCGGGGTGTGGGGGCGTGGGTGCAGGTTTGATTCTCACCATATTAAATGTTGGAATTTGAATTCAATTTCAAAAAAACCTGGAATTAAATATCTACTGATGAGCATGAAACCATTGCTGATTGTCAGGAAAAGCCTACTGGATCTACTAATGTCCTTTAAGGAAGGAAACTGCCATCCTGACTTGGTTTGACTTTGACTCCAGACCCACATCAATGTGGTTGACTCTCAACTGTCCTCAGGGCAATGAAGGCTGGCCGAGCCAGTGATGTCCACGTACTGTGAATTAATTTTTGTAAAAAAACTGAAATATTGTAAAGGAGTCAAACACATCTTTCAATAAGGTAAAAACTATGACTGCAGATGCTGGAAACCAGATTCTGGATTAGTGGTGCTGGAAGAGCACAGCAGTTCAGGCAGCATCCGAGGAGCAGTAAAATCGACGTTTCGGGCAAAAGCCCTTCATCAGGAATAAAGGCAGAAGCGTGGAGCCTGAAGCGTGGAGAGATAAGCTCGAGAGGGTGGGGGTGGGCAGCTCAGTTGAGACGATGATGGGTCCATTTTTTGAAGTCAATGGAAGTGATTTGATCAACTGGGCCAATTGGCTCAGGAGTGGAAGATGGAGTTTAATTTGAATAACTATGAGGTATTGCATATTGATGAAACAAACAAGGGGAGAACTTATACAGTTAATAGTAGGGCCCTGGGTAGTGATGTTGGACAGAGAGACCTGGGGTTCAGGTACATAGTTGTTTGAAAGTTGCATCAAGGTGCACAGGGCAGTTAAGTTGTTCAGCATGCTGGCGTTCACTGCTCAGACCATTCAGTACAGGAGTTGGGCTAGCATGTTGAGGTTGTACAGGACATTGGTGAGGCCATTTTTGTTGTACTGTGTACAATCTGGTTACCCTGCTACAGGAAGGAAATTATTAAATTGGAAAGGGCTCAGAAAATATCTACCAGAATATTTCCAGGAATGGGAGGTTTGAGTTATAATGAGCAGCTATGTAAGCTGGGAATTTTTTTTACTCAAGTGTAGGAGGTTGAGGGGTGACCTTATAAAGGTTTATAAAATCATCAGGGTCATGAGATAAGGTGAACATCTAAAGTCATTCTCCAAGGGCCAGAGAGTCAAAACTAGGAATGTTTTTAAGGTTAGAAGAGAAAGATTTAAAAGGGACCTGAGGGACAACTTCATCACACAGATGGTGGGTCGTATGTGGAATGAAGTGCCAAAGGAAGTGGTGCATGCAGGTATAGTTGCAACATTTAAAAGGTATTGGAGAGGCACACAAATAGGAAACGTTTAGATGCATATGGACCAAAGGTAGGCAACTGGGGCTAGTTTAGTTCGGGAAAGTTGTTTGGCATGGACAAGTTGCACTAAAGGGTCTTTTTTCCATGCTCTATGAATCTATGACTCTGTGCTGATTTTGCTACCAACCTCAAAGAAGGGTGTCCACAGTTTGAGGTTAGAGGGGAAAGAATAAATGGGAACCTGAAGAGCAACTTTTTCACATAGAGAATGATATCCATATGGAAGGAGCTGCCAGTGGAAGTGGGAGTGCTTAAAAACATTTAAAAGGCATTTCGGCAAACACATGAATAGGAAGGGTTTAGAGGAATATGGGCCAAGTGCAGGGAAATGGGGTTAATGTGAATGGATATTTTGGTCAGTTTAGACCAGTTTGGGCCAAAGGGCCTGTCTCCATGCCGTAAGACTCTATGACTGTCTCCATGACTCTAAGATCTTGCAATCTCCATGGTGTGGACTTGCCCTTTCCAATGTTGATCTGAACCTGTTGCAAAGTCAAGGAAATACCCTGGTGCCTACATCAGGCAGGTACTTAAATACCTGATTGGTACTTGTTGATTTGTTAAACCTGATGTGGGCGGCATGGTGGCACAGTGGTTAGCACTGCTGCCTCACAGCGCCGGAGACCCGGGTTCAATTCCCGCCTCAGGCGACTGACTGTGTGGAGTTTGCACGTTCTCCCCGTGTCTGCGTGGGTTTCCTCCGGGGTGCTCCGGTTTCCTCCCACAGTCCAAAGATGTGCAGGTTAGGTGAATTGACCATGCTAAATTGCCCGCAGTGTTAGGTAAGGGGTAAATGTAGGGGTAGTGGTGGTTTGCGCTTCGGCGGGTCGGTGTGGACTTGTTGGGCCGAAGGGCCTGTTTCCACACTGTAATGTAATCTAAACTAGCCTATCGCATCAAACTCTCCTCAGAGTCTGCAATCCAGGAAGTTAAAATTTATTGTCTACTTCTCTAATGTATTTTCCCAGAAAGTGAAATTATGCAAAAATATTATCAACAAACTCTAAATTAACTTTTTTTATAATGGAGAATGAAGAACTTTTATTTCCACAAATATAATGTTAACTTTTCATGAGTAATGAGAAGTGTTTAGCAGTAATTATGAAGTTAGATACACTGCTAAGAACGCAGTTATGCTTTCATCAACATGGTACAAATTTCTTAAGGATTTTTACAGCATCATCAATAGTGCATTGTGGCAATTTATTGTAAGTTCAATAATTTGTGATTAATGGCAGTTTAGGAGTCTTTTAAAGCACACCCTATGGGAACATTAAAAAATCAGTGATGGCAAGTTCTGCATTTAATTGTACATGTGAGGACTCCAGAAGTTGTTGTCAAATTCACAAAAGAATGACAACAAACAATGGTGGTCGCATTGTTAGTGCTACTAAAAAAAGTTTGCTAATAAAAGTTTTCTTCTTTAATCTTGTTAGTTAGTTGATTGTTATTATTGGGACTTGGGGGCCTCTGATAGTCCAGTGTCTGACTGAAGACGAGGAACATTTAATTGGCGACTGGACTTGTATATGCTTGAGTTTAGAAGGCTGAGAGGAGATCTGATTGAGACGTATATGATTATTAAAGGATTGTACACTCTGGGGGCAGGAAGCATGTTTCCGCTGATGGGTGAGTCCCGAACCAGAGGACACAGCTTAAAAATAAGGGGTAGGCCACTTAGAATAGAGTTGAGGAGAAACTTCTTCACCCAGAGAGTGGTGAGTGTGTGGAATACTCTGCCCCAGAGGGCTGTGGAGGCCAAGTCTCTGGATACTTTCAAGAAAGAGTTGGATAGAGCTCTTAAGGATAGTGGAATCAAAGGTTATGGGGATAAGGCAGGAACAGAATACTGATTGAGGATGATCAGCCATGATCATAATGAATGGTGGTGCTGGCTTGAAGGGCAGAATGGCCTACTCCTGCACCTATTGTCTATTGTCTATGAATTGGTCTCAAACAGGATCATGTATTGGAAACATACTTTGAATGTACTTGCTGGAAACACCTAATTGAATTTTTACAAAGACTAAAGCTGCATTCCAGTGACTTGGGATCACTGTCAAAAGTTTTATTACATTTGCATCATTTTACTTTGTACATTTCCAAAGCTACTGAAATAGCGACAACCTGACTGCAAAGTCCCATCCGAAATAAATACCTTGTAAATAATAAATAGGAATCATCTCACATCCTGTTAGTAAAGTGTCCAGATAATTATCTGGGTTCTCAAATATGTGGGGACAAATTTAATCGCACGGACAATGGGACTGCCAAGTCACATTCCAATTGTACCATGATCAGTTTTTAGCTGAGAGAGTATTCTTAGCCATGAGCTAATCAAGTTATAATTTCAATCACTGACCAAGACCATATCTTGATCACTGGGCAGCTGGAGAGAGACCATTTAACAAATCAACAAGTACCAATCAGGTATTTAAGTACCTGCTTTCTGTGCAGAACAGGGCAAGCAATTGTGATCCTGAAGGAACAAGACCTTGAATGGGCTGTCTTTTTTCTCTCTTTCCTCCCTCCGTCTGCCGGTGTCTTTGCAGATATTTCAATCTTTGTGCTAATTCTAAGTATCCGGGTGACACAGACAGAGATTTTATCAAGAACTCAACCCAGAAGTATAGTTGTCAGTTGAGCAATAAATCATTCATCTACAGTTTTAAAGTACCTTGACAAATAAAGCCACAGGACCACCAAATTCAGCCTAAATTTAGCCAAGTCATTAAACCTAAAGATCATATTCAGCTCACAAATTACCATCTTTCCTGTCACTCAGTAATGTATTTACGTGAATTACAAGTCAGGTCATTTTTATTATTTTTCAAGACTGGATTTAGAAAAATATGATCTATACCTCACACTTTTTAAAAACTTAAATAAATATGCCTATTCATGCCTTTTATGATCAACGCTTGTAAACAGTTAATCTTTCGCAAAATTGGCTGGTGACTCTTTAAAAATTGTTGTGGTCAACTGCATGGAGAAGAAAGAGAGCATCATTGGACCTCTCCTCTTTTTTTCAAGGGATGTAAGAAATATCAGCTAGGTCAACAATTATTGCCCATCCCTTGAGAAGGAGGTGATGCGGTGCCTTTTTGAATTGTTGTGGTCCATGTGGGATCGAGATATCAAAATTGCTGCTAGAATTCTGACCCTGGAATAGTGAAGGAACAGCAAAGCAGCTTCAAGTAAGGATAGGGTCTGGCTTAGGATGGAACATGCAGGAACATGCCATTCCATGTAACTGCTATTCTTGTTCATCTTGGTGCCAGAGATCATGGGTTTCGAAGGTGTTGTCAATGGAGCCTTGCTGTGTTCCTGCAGTGCATTGTGTAGATGGAACAAACTGCTGCTATTTTGTGGTGTCATTTGTGAAGGGAATGAATGTCCAATGTGGTGCCAATGAAGCAGGCTGCTTTGATTCAGAGAGTGGCAAGCCTTTTGAGTGTTGTTGGTGCAGTACTCACACATGCAGTTAGGGAATATTCTATTGTATGCCTTACTTGCATTTTGAAATGGTGACTGGGCTTTGAGGAGACTGAATGCAAATTACTCATTGCAGAATTCCTAACATCTGGCCTACCCTTGTAGCCCTAATACTTACATGACTGATCCAGTTTTGTGTATTGCCAATGGGAACCCCAGGATATTGATAACAAGGTGTTCAGTTGTGTTATTGTAAACTTCAGAACTTCAATAAGTGTTCATGGATTGAATGAATCAAAGATAAAATTACACATGGAAAGAAG
Source organism: Chiloscyllium plagiosum (assembly GCF_004010195.1). NCBI lineage: Eukaryota > Metazoa > Chordata > Chondrichthyes > Orectolobiformes > Hemiscylliidae > Chiloscyllium > Chiloscyllium plagiosum. Next base: position 21,790,500 of record NC_057719.1, read on the forward strand.
TAGCAAGAACTCTGCCTGGAATAACCTATTAAGGGACAAGGACAAACTTACACAAGAATTTAAAGCAATTAGCCATGCCTGGGAAGAAGAAGGAGTCAGTTACATGGACAAACCTGTTGTCCAATGTCTTGCTGCACACACACTCCTTCACTGTCTGAGGAGTGGTGAATGGTGATGAACATTACATTATCATTGAACGTGCCCACTTTGAACATTGTTGGACCAAGTATGATCATCATAACAATCACCTTTGAGTGATTCAATGCCCCAAGGCTCTGGAGAGAAAACTTGGGGTTAGTTGCCAAACTCACTGTCCAAAGTCTTCTGTTAAAGATACAGATTTCAGATGAGTACACAATGCAGTACTGGTGTAAACTGTTACTTTCACATCAAAGTTCATACATAAGTTCGATCAGTTCAAGGATAAGTACACTTACTTCAAAGGAGAATGAGAGAGAAGAAAGTTGACAGGAGGGAAAAAAAATGAATCAGTATATTTAGCAGGCAGAAGATTAAATATTTTTAAAGTTAAGTGAAAGTTTACTTGCAAGCAATACATCACTGAACCATGCCACTTTTTGTATCCAAATCCAATTTGTGATTGATTAAACCATATTCAAACACATAACTTATCTAGATCAGTCTCAGACCCATTTATTATTGACAGATGAGCATTTACCTCAGATGAAAAATTCTAACATAGTGGCGTATGAAATTTTGACGATAAAAATATTCCCAATGTTATTCCCTCTTTTTTTTCTCACTGCCCATGGTTTAATTCCCCACTTTAAAGCTGGGTTACCATCAAAACAAAAGGGTACATTAATTTCAGTGTCATCATCTGAAGTTTCTTTTCCTTAGAGCAGCCAGTTAATACAGATGGAAGGCATCCTTTGAAGAATGTCCAGATTAAATTTTTACCGTAAATAATGGAAACTTTTACCAGACAGCTCAGACATTAAGGAGCAGGCTGTCACATGGTGGTTCAGATGGATTTGATCTGCTTGCACTTAAGCAACAGCAACTGGTGATAAAATAACATTGTCAGAGCAGAATGCTATTAACTCTTCATTTGCAGTTTTGAAAGAGAAGCTATTTTCACTTGTGCATGCGAACAAATCCGAAGGCCGTAAATAAAGAACAGTCACTAATGTATTCAGTAAGGAATTAAGAATGAACTTCAAATAAAAATCAGACCATAGAAATTGCTTCCATGAGAAATAGTACACTATATAAGTGAGAAAGGAAAAGAAAGCTTTGTCAATGAAGATAGATGAAAATTAGTTATGTTGAGGCTTATGTGGAGGATAAAAAACAGCATTGACCTAGAAGACTGAATAGCCTTTTTACGTACTGTAAGTACTACGTCAATATAGGAAAATCAAAGACACCTGTCCTAAAATTGTTGAAGTAATGTTGCTGTTTGCAAAGATTTTCCATAACTTTTGTAATATTGTCATAGTCATCATCCAATATGACTGAAATAGTCAGTATGGTGCCACTGTTGTACCTCTTGATATAGTCATGTTAGTGCTTCTTGAGCATGCTTTTAGTGGCAGTGGCGAGGAGAGGGAATTGGAAGCAAATGGGAACACAGCTGCTGTTCTACTCTGCCTGAGGCATTGTGCAAAAATAATGTGCCGGCTAGCTGAATTGGGTAATTGTTGGACTCAGGGCCAGAAGCCTTTAGATTTAAGTCCAGGCAGGAATTTTTTCAGTCTTTCATCCTTCTGAGGTGAATTAGATCAATCCCAAGCCTTTGGACATGCAGAGAAAGACAGGAGCCTGCAGCAATAGAAGTTTATTTCCTACGCAGCTGCTGCATCGTCTGACTATTTACCAATGGAATCCAGAATCAGTGCAGCATCAAATAGGCAAGCTGTGCTTCATGCATGCTGGCTCAACAAATAATCTCTGTCTCTGATTGTGTAGTGATTGAGGGTTGGAGTTGCCAATCCATTATGAAAGCTTTTATAACAAGTGTGAAGTGAGAGTCATTCCAGTGCAATGTATAATCCAGCTGACTGGGCTCCAACACGTTGCATTGTGCTGTGAGGTGGGAAGATACGATTTTGATGCCATCAGTTTCCCACGCAACGGTTTCTCAGAATGACAGCAGTGCCATTGTGTGGGTAATTCTTATTTAGGAAGGTGAAAGCAGACAGGTAGTGAGGTTCACAGGATAGGATCCTGCAACAACTGGACTATGACCCACATTCAGGTAGATTTTTCAATACTTGTATTTGGATATGTATTTGGATTGCTTCAACATATTGAATAAGAAAGAATCAGGGATGGAGGAATAAAATGGCCTTGACAAAGGCTACCTGAGCTTCTACCATTAGGTTCCTTTCCTTGAAATTAAGCAGGATTTAGTCAATCTAATAGATAGAATTATAGAGATCTATCACAAAGAAGGCACAATATGTGATGAAGGGCTATTGGGATCAAGATCTTAACTCTGCTATTCTCTTTACTGTTTCTGCCAGACCTGCTGAGCTTTTTCCAGCACTTTCTGTTTCTGTGTTACATTGCCAACATCTGAAATTCAATGTTTTTATTGTAGAGCCACCATCTGGTTAACTATTTCTGTACTTTTGCCGAAGATAATGGTTCTGAAAGGGTTACTATTCATGTTACATTAACTCCAGCCATTCACCTGATGTCTCAGGCAATTGCACAAGGAATTCAACTCCATCTTTCTGAGGGAGAAGTGTCTGTACCAGCTCCTTAAGGTTCCAGTAATTATTCCACACCAAACGTAATTATATTTTATAGTATCATGAACAAAAAGTCATTTTTATTATCTCAGAAAATTATCTTTTGTGTAGCTAGTTTACAGTGATATAAACTCTACTGCTAATCACAAGTTAGGCCCAAGACAAAGTAGAGACATATTAATGGCCACAAACCACCTCAACAAGTCGTAAACATAACCACACATAGGTAGAGATGAGAAATACTCCAGGTTATAGGAGTGGTCATCTGGAAAATCCCCATATCTCAACATTTTCCCAGAGCACCTCAAAACCAAAAAAAAAGAATTGCAGATGTCGGAAATCAGAAATTGGATGCTGGAAAACTTAGCAGGTCAGACAGCATCTGTAGAGAGAAAGCAGAGTTAATGTTTCTGATCCAGTGACCTTTCTTCAGAATGCAGACCTGTTGAGTTTATCCAGCAATTTCTGTTTTTATTTCTGATTTCCAGCATCTGCAATTCTTTTGATTTTTCTTTTTGTTTTGGAGTGCTCTGGGAAAAAAGTTGAGACATGGAGATTTTCCAGATGACCACTCCTATAATCTGGGATATTTCTCATCTCTACCTGTGTGTGGTATTGTGTGAAGGATTTTAACAGATTGAAAAAGAAAGCGTATTTCCTATGTTAGTGATATGGAAAACTCACCAGGTCAGGCAACATCTGTGGAGAGAAAGCAGAACTAATGTTTCAGGTACAGTGACCTTTCTTCAGAATGCAGACCCGCTGAGTTTATCGAGCAATTTCTGTCTTTGTCACCCCAAAGCCAATCTCACTGCCTTACCTGTTTCACAAAGCTCAATAACCTTTGCTTTCAATACTTACCCAATTTATCCTTCATTGATTCAATTGCATCTGCCTCAAACATTCCACACATTATAATGAACCTGTTGTGAAGAAAATTCACTTCAACTATATCTGCAATCTCATTGTGATAATTCTTATTTGATAATTCCATCTCACAAACATCGGAAATAAGCTTTCTTTTGTAATCTGCTAAAATCCCTCATAATTAAAAAAAATTTCACTAAATCTCATTTTAAGCTTCTCGGTTGTCATGGAAATAATGTTTACATTTCTCATAATTTTCCATTTCTGGTATAATTCCGGTAAAACAGATATGCAAATACACATTGAGGAAATCATTCATGTTGGGTAATAATATCAACTAAATAAAATATGTCTGACTCTTATCACTGGTTGGGTTGAATTTTAATTCCCAGAAATGGGTGACATGTGAAGTTTATAATGGTAGAGTTGCCACAATTGGACAGACCATGGGCTGCAGTCTCACGAGGAGAAATAACTGGCTATGGTTTAACCTAAGGGTCACTACACCTCAGTTGAGGAAAGAGGGTCACTCATAGTCACCCCAGCTGGTGTAGGAATTGAACCCACACTATTGACTGCATTCTGCTTCACAAGCCAACTATCCAGCCATTTGAGCTAACCAACTCCTGAAGCATTGGCATTGCAAAGTATGAGCACAGCCAATTCACTTCCAATTTTACTGGAGTTTGGATGAAGACAGTTTGGTTATTTATGTATTATATGTTTCATGCCTTCATTTTAACTGTCATGAGTTTTTAAAAAAATTCAAACTGTATATATTTCTCAAGTTTCCAGAAATTCAATAGGTGAAAAGAGACAAGAAAGGCTAAATCTGTAAGTTAAGTAAATTAATGCAGTGCTTGTGAATGAGGAATGTTTCCTCCAAGCCACATAAATCATCCAACAAATCTACATCGTTCTTTTCACATGATAAGTCAGCTTACAGCCCCTGACCACTTTCAGACTCCCATGACCACATCAGAACTCCCAAGGTACTATCTGACAACACCTTCCCTGTGACTACCTCCATGCTGACCCTCTTCTCCTCCCAACAATTGGCTCCCCTACCATCATTGTGTCCACGAAACTCTACACAGCCCACCCATATTATTATCAAATGGATCCCTGAACTCAATTTAATTGACACATTTGGTGATGAGATCCAAGGTCAATGCAGTATTCTCCCTTATAGTCCCCACATCCATGAGATGGGCCTTCGGGTCTCCTCCACAATGGTGTTTTGCTGAAGCCTTCTCTGCCTGTTTGATAGGCCCGTGGCCTATTAGGCTACCTGTAAACAGGAATCCCATAGAAAAAATTTCAAGGATTTTCAAATAACCTGTTCTTCTGACTTGAAAACAGTTGGATCCTTGGACTAAAGTTCTGGTTATTATTGGAATTTCCCATCAATTTAAACTTTTCCAATAATCAGCTATTAGCGTTTCATGCTTATTTAGATACCCTTCCCAATCTCAGGACACTCCAAAGCATTTCCCTCTATTGAAGTGCTTTTGAAATATGGTTCATGATGCAAGTTAACATATTCATTCATTCATTCATTCAGAGAATATGGACAACACTGGCCAGACCAACACTTATTGCATTTCTCTTACTGCCTTTGAGAGAGTAGAAATAAGTAACTTTCCACAGCTCATGTGCAGGGACAACCACAGTGCTGTTAGAAAAGGTGACTCAGTAACAGTGAAGGAATGATAATACATTTCATAAAAACAAAAGATTCAAGTATTGAAATAACAGTTAAATAGCCTCCAGTTTCCTGTCTTCTGTATTCCTCACTTCTTGAACAGGTATGTTACATAGCCATTTTCCAGTCCTCTGAGACCCTCCTTGACTTCAATGAGTCCTGAAAGATCACCTCCAATGCCTCCACAATCTCTCCAGCAATCTCTTCAGAACCCTGGGGTGCAGTCTATCTGGTTGGGATAATTTATCCACCTTCAGACCTTTCAATTTCCCCAACTCCTTCTCTTTAGTGATGCTCTGACACATATCTCTGTCCTCTGACTCTCTTGAAGTTCTGGCATGCTGGTGATGTTGTCTACCATGAAGACTGATGGAAAGTGTATCAAAGAAAGGTATCAAAGAAAGTTGGTCGATTTGTTTTCATAAAATGATGAACAGATGAGAAAAGATAGAAATTACAGTGGTGTAATTGCAATGGAAAAACTGACAGCAATGAAGAAAGGGAAACTGAATGATTGCAATGAGAAGACTGTATAGGCAGAGTTAGCAAATGGTATTTTGGGATAACAAAGACACAGCATTAACTGAAAAGATATACAAAGTGGATAAGATGAGTGTTGGCATGAACGCTGGGAGTAGTAAGTGTAGGAAGCTTGTACAGTAAAGTAGAAGGAGATCATCAACTTAATAAGGTTGGAGGGGAAATGAATGTTAGGTTTAATGATGAGTGTGGGAGAAGATAGTTTCAACTCTAGGGCATTGTCTCCAAAAGAGAGTTTGAATAGTGCACAGACACCTTTTGTGAACAATCTGGAGGAGGTAGAGTGTCTTTCTGAACTGAGACCGCCAATGTTTATGTCGTGGAATGACCCTGAAACATGTTTTGGATAAATTATGATCTCTTTGATCTAATGAATTTCCAAAAATCAATTTTTAAAATGCAAAACTTCAAAAAAATACAAAGTTAAAACTTTCTGCAGTAGCATATTTAACCAATGTCCAATTCTATAACTCTCTGTCATCATTTTAAAGTCCTTTCGCCTATTTCTTACATTCTTTTCCCCACTCCAATATGTAGGAAGCATGTGTCTGTCATGTATAACTGCAGCATAAGTTACCAACTACTACACTTGCTTTTGAATGTCAGGATCAACTTGAGTTATTTGCTTTGTTGGAACTGAATGTTTTTAAAGTTATTGTTCAGCTTTTCGGAGCTTTCTAAGCTGATGTATGCTCAGAGCTGAGTGACAGTAGAAAGTAACCCTGTATGACTCTATTATCTTGTCAAATAACAGCTTTCCAAGTGACATCTGTCATCCACCCACCTTGTAGGTTGGTGATTTTGTGTGACATAAATGGTTTGGATAAAAATATATAAAAGGAAAATAATAAACTTTAAAAATATTTGTTACATGCAAAAATGTTGATGATTGTTCTAAAATTGTTTTCATTGAATTGACTTTTAATTTTAATGTTTGCATTTACAGCAAATGTGTTAAGTTAGAACTATGAAGAGCTTTCAACTCTTTTGATTAACTTAAGGATTTTGTGGATATGGATTGAAGTGAATAATTTGTTTCTCCTATCTGAAATACAACTAGCACACTTGCAATCTGTTTAATCACACAATTACTGAAAGTATTTAGCCCCTTGATTGAAGTTTGCTGCAAAATAAGTGAGTATTCATTGTTCATGTTTTCTTATATCATCCTGAAATATATTGCCTTGGAAATACTTATTAAAATTAATGCTGGCATTTATAATGTTTATACAGGGTGTGAAATGCAGACATGACACATATGGCATTAAAATTAGAACTGGTATTTATAATGTTTACTCAGGGTCTCAAGTACAGACACTTCATATTACAGTGGAAAATAGTGCTGCATTTATAATGTTTGCACAGGACCTGAAATGGAGACACTACAAATGTTGCTGTTAAAATTAATGCTGGCATTTATAGTATTTAGTCAGGCTATGAAACACAGACATTGCCATGTTGGTATTAAGGTTCAATCTGGCACTCACAGCATATATGTAGTCACTTAACTAAAGACACAACAAAAATATGGTGTTAAAGTTAAGACTTAGGCAGCCACAATGGTACAGATGCTGCAGATACTAGTATTCAAATAGAGTTGGCATTAATGACACTTTTACAGGCCCAGAAATATTGGCACTGCAATACTTAGCATATAAATATTAATAGGATTGCTATCACAGAACCACCAGTTCGATTTCATTTAGTTGACAAAGGGAGAGCTTCATCCTGTTAGTCAGCTTGGATTGTAAGCTGCACTTGGAGATGAAAGGAAGAAATAAGAGCATGCTGGATCACTATGCCAACTACTTGTGTCTGCAGTATCACCTTTAATGTTCATACTGAACATGAAACCAAATTCTCACTAATTCTCTGGTTGGAACATGAGCAAAAACATGCCTTGCTCACTTGCCATTAGCAATATAGATACTTAACTTTGCAGGAAATTGGAAATGCTGAAAATGCCAGTCAAACCTGAAAGAGAAAGGTGGAGATTGATACAAAGCCAAGTTTGCCATGGTTATCAGCAGTCCTCAGTCACTCAAGAGCGATACCTTTTGCACAGGGATCTAAGCAGCAACCAGGGTCAGCCTCTGATACAAGTTATGTTCAGGGCCAATAGAGTCAGGGTCCTCCACATAAGGAGTCAGAAACCAACTTTCAGGCAGTCCTGATTCTTCCTGCTCTATGGAAGAATGTATTCATCCTGAAACGAGAGAGGGACAGTTGTTATAAGAGATGAAAATGGATAGCAAGTCTGTTACTTTTGATGGAAGTGGGAGGCATTCTGAGTCAGTGAGTAGGCAGCACAGAGTGAATGCAGGGTTAGTGGTGTGGTAGTTAAGAATGGGTGGCAGTGAGTAAGGAAGGTGTTGCAGCCAAGTGAGATTGGTAGAAAATGAGACTTGGTGGGGAGGTGGGGACAGTAGCAAAGATCGAGTGAGGCTGAGGTGATGGATGTTAGAGTGGTGAAGGACATTGACCTTCTTCCTACGTTGCTGTTCATTCCTCCAGATGGTTGAGCTTGGTTCTGGCTTGCCATTCAGACTAGGCTGGTGTGAACTATTCTTGGAGACCCTACTGCAATATGGTGGTAGTGAACATTCTGCCTCTGCAGAATTCTGTCGACTAAGGCATCCAGGATACTGCCCATAAAGCAGGATGCTAATTTTCTCATTTATGTCATGTGCATGGAAAATGCCAGGAATCATGGGGGACAGCTGTGGGCTGACAGTGTTTGTCCATGTGCACATGTGCTTTTAAAGATGGCTGGATGCCAGGGATGCCAGTTCATTCTAGGATATATCAGCAATGCTGAATTGCTCCAGGTATGATCAGCAATGGAATGGGACTAGAATCAGATAAGAGGGGGAGTCATAAGTGTTGGGTAAGTAGGTAATGAGGCAGTTTTGGGGTGTAAGAAAAGTTTATCTTTGGTGGTGGAAATGTTTACTGGCCCTTGCAGAGAGAAACCCTCCATAAAAACCAATGAAACTGACACTTAGCCAACAAATTGCAAGATCCAGGTCTTTATCTCAACCCAAAGACAGTGTGTAACATCTGGAGAATGGATGGAGTCAATGTAAGATGCATATTAATCCTTTCTTACACAATAGCAGATATATCTTATGCTCATCAAGTGCATATGTGCTCAATGGGAAAGTAAATAATTTGGGCTCATTTGCACTGTTGCTTTGAAATTAAATTGATTGTCAAAAATAAAATCAAGAAGTCAGATCTAAGCTTAAAATGTCGTATGGATGACATTAGCTTGTTCCAGGAGTAAGAAATAGATTCATTCACAGCCAACATCTGTTTTACTCCCTGCCTGCTACTCTTGTCATTCAAAGTGAATGAATTTCAAATAGTCAGCCCTGCACAAAAGCAGTTTAGGATATAAGTCAGGTCCATGAGCACTCTAAAATAAAACAAAGAATGTCAGATGCTAGCAGTCTGAAGCTAACAAAAACAGAACCTTGGCAGTTCTGGCAGCACCTGTGGCAAGAAAACAGTGTTAATATTTTGAGTCCAGTGACACGATTTCAGAAGGCTCCATTTGGTAAGAAAGCACAGATGTAATTAGCAACCACCTCGACATTTAATAAATGATTGGTTACAGTAAATGTGAGGATATACATCACTAATATCAAAAAGACTGTGTTGAGATTGCACTTTGTGATATGGGCAGCAAATGCTAATGAGAAATTTCATTGCCTATTACTTGGGAAAGATGAGAAACTGCACCTGAATGATCTCACCAGTATGATCTCAGATCCTGTGTATCAAATTTCCACTTAACTTCAAGGAACTGAATATGACCCCACAAACAGTTGTCAGGAAACAATTTGTTTCAGATAAAATATTGTCAATAGACAATCAGGGAATGTGTTAGCCACATTTTTACACTTCTCTTTAAAAATTCTAGAAAAGTCTAATTCTGACTCCATTATTTAAGAAGGTAGGAAAGTAGAAATAAACAGGAAACTATGATCCTGCCTGTTTAATGTTAGTTGTGGGTAAATTACTAAAATCTATTGTCAAGGACAAAGTAATGAAATAGAGACTGAGGGGCAACCTTAAAGAGGTTTATAAAATCATGAGGGTATAGATAGGGTGAATAGCTAAGGTGTTTTTATGAGAGTGAGTCCAAACCTAGACAGCATAAGTTTAAGATGAGAGGGGAAAGATTTAAAGAGGATCTGATGGGTAACTTTTTCACAAAGAGGGTGGTGTGTCTATTGAATGAGCTGCCAGAGGAGGTGGTGGAGGCTGGGACAGTTACAATATTTAAAAGGCACTATGATGAGCATGTGAATAGGAATGTGGAAGGGTTTAGAGTCATAGAGTTATACAGCTTGGAAACAGACCTTTAAGTCCACGCAGTCCATACTGACCATGTTCTCAAACTAAACTTGTCCCACTTGTCTTCATTTGGCCCATATCCTTCCAAACCTTTCTGATTCATGTATTTATCCAAATGTCTTTTAAGTATTATAACTGCGCCAGCATCCATCATTTCCTCTAGCAGTTCTTTCCACATATGAACCACAGTCTCTGTAAAAAGGTTGCCCCTCATGTCCTTTTTAAAATTTTTGTCCTCTCACCTTTAAAATGTGCCTCCTAGTTTTGACCTCCACCACTCAGGGAAAAGGCCTTTGCTAGTCACCTTATTTTTGCCCCTTATGATTTGATAAACCTCTGTAAGGTCACCCCCTCAACTTCTTATATTCCCAGTGATAAAAGTCCCAACATATCCAGCCTATTTATATAATCAAACCATCCATTCCCAGCAACATCCTGGTTTTTTTTACTGAATCCTTTGCAGTTTAATAATATCCTTCCTGTAACAGGGTGACCACAACTTCACACAGTACTCTAGAAGAGGCCTCACCAATGTCCTGTACAACATCAACATGGTGTCCCAACTCCTATACTCAAAGGTCTGACTAATGCATGCTGAATGCCTTCCTAACCAACCTGTCTACCTGTGAGACAAGTTTCAAAGAATTATGCACCTGAACTCTTTGGTCTCTTTGGTCTACAAAATTACCCAGGACCCTATCATTAATTCTAAAGGTTCTGTCCTTGCTTGTTTTACCAAAATGTAATATCTAGCATTTATCCAAATTAGACTCCATTTGCGACTTCTTGGCCCATTGACCCAATTGATCAAGATGTCTTTGTAACCTTCTTCACGGTGCACTAGATCACAAAGTTAGGTGACATCTGCACACTTACTAATCATGCTTCCTATATTATATTCTAAATCATTTACAGAGGAACCTTGATTATCCGAATATCAATTATCCAAATTTCGGATTATCCGAAGAATATTTCAAAGTCCCGATAGAAACATTCCATCAAAGTGGTGTTTCAACACTGATCACGTCTTTTGTTTACAATGATTAAAAATGAACTCAGCTTACTGAAATGCTGCCAAAAACATCGATGGGAGCCCAGGCACCATCTCCAAATGACTGACTGGCAGCCCTCCCTCTCTCTCTCCATACACTTTCCCTGGAGTTCTACACAGAGGTGTACCCTAACCCCCCCCCCTTTTTCCCAGATAATCTGTCCAACATTGTCCTGAATAGGGCAAAGGTGGAACCTGTCAAAATGGTGCAGTTAAAAGTTGTGTGTGTGGCCGTGTGTGTGTGGCTGCATTTGGGGTTGCGTGTGTTTATGCTATGTTGCGACTCACCCATCCCCCAAAGGCAGCAGCAGTCTTACTGTTGGTGTCCAGTCCAGCTGCCGAAGGAGAGGGGGCTGCGAACGGGGGTGGCTTATGCAGACGGGCAAGCCAGGGCGCGGATGGGTAGGCATCAGTCAGGGAGGGGGTGAGTGCAGTGTTGGCTAGGGATCAGCCAGGGAGGGGGTGAGTGCAGTGTTGGCTAGGGATCAGTCAGGGAGGGGGGAGTGCAGTGTTGGTTAGGGATCAGTCAGGGAGCGGGAGATTGCAGCGTTGTGTAGGGAGGGGGAGGTATGGGAGCCAATTGGTGAGTTGGGGTGGATGGTGGGCAGTGTTGGATGGGATTGGGGGGGCGGACAGAGGACAGGGACTCGCACGCGGTGTGCTGCTGCCTAGTCTCCAGAATGGGGAGCGGAATTAGCATGTGCTCGCTATGTCAATCCCATTGAACTGATGAGGGGGGAGAGGGGGTGCAGGAGGCTTCAGCAATGTCGCAGGTCCCTTATACACAAGTGTGTGTCACCTCAGAAACAAACTCTGAGAGAGAGAGAGCAAAGCAGGCAGAGCGAGGAAAAAGGAAACTTCAGAAAACACCGAGTCCCAGAGGAGAGGCATTGAATCAATTGACCAAATAATCAATTATCCAAATGAAATAGTGCCCGCCCTTCTTGTTCGGATAATTGAGGTTCCTCTGTATCAAAAGGACAAACAAAAGTGGACCCTGTACTCATGTCTGTGGGACATTGCTGATCACAGGCCTCTAGTTGAAAATCAACCCTCCACCACCACCCTCTGTCTCCTGAAGCTAATTTTGCATCCAATTGGCAAGCTCATCCTAAATCCTCTGTGATCTAGCATTACTAATTAGTCTATCATGCGGAACATTATCAAAGGCTTTACTAAAGCACAAGTAAATAATGTCTACTGCTCTGCCCTCATCAGTCGTTTTGGTTACGTCCACAAAAAACTGAATCATGTTTGTGAGACACACGTTTCCCTCACACAAGTCTATGCAGACTACCCCTAATTATTCGTCCCCTCTCCAAATGCACATAAATCCTAACTTTCAGAATCACCTCCAACAAATTATCCACCACTAAGGTCAGCTTCACAGGTCTATAGTTATCAGGCTTCTCCTTACAGCCTTTCTTAAATAAAGGCACAACATTAGCTACCCTCCAGTCATTCAGCACCTCAGCTGTGTTTATAGATGATACAAATATCTCTGCTAGGGGCCTCATAATTTCCTCCCTAACTTCCCACAACGTCCTGGGAAACAATTGTTTAGGTCCTGGAGATTTATCTACCTTTATGTTTTCTAAGACCTCCAGCACTTCCTCTTCTATAATGTGAACTGTTTTCAAAACATCAGTATTTAATTCACTGAGTTCTCTAGCCTCTTTTTCCTTCTCCACAGTAAAACTGATACAAAATATTAATTTAATGTCGCTCACACCTCCTGAGGTTCAAAACAAAGTCGACCTCATTGACTTTTTGGAGACCCTATTCTCTTTCTAATTCCTCTTCTCTCTTAATGGGCTTGTAGAATCTGTTTGGATTATCCTTAACCTTGTCTGCCAAGACTATCTCATGTTCCCTTTATGCCCTCCTGATTTCATGAGGCTGGTTTAGTGTAGGCACTGGCTGAATTGAATCAAAGGGCGGAAGGATTCACAAATGTTGGCTGCAGCACGCACGTGCCTGGCTGTCTCAATAGGCGGCTTGGTGGTCATAATGTAAAGCCAGATCCAGCAGAATGCTCAGTTGCTGCCAGAAATGCACACCGCCCTGTGTTCTATCACTTCAGTAATTGGTAGTCAGCATCAACTGCCATTTGACAGAGGTGGCCTTCCTCTCAAGGAGACCTTGAGATGCCAACAAGCACCCACACCTTTCAGACCCATGGGCTCCAATATAGGGCAGGCTCCTTCCACCCAGATGTGCACTTCAGTACTGCCCCTCGATGTAGTGGGAGGACAAAGAGAAAACAACTTCTCTGAGCAGACAAAGCTCATACAAGTGACACTACATTGTAAATAGAGTCTTAGATCTGTAAATATCTGCACTTTCAATCCTCATTTGTCTGACTGATTAGCAGTTTAGCAGTGGGATTGGGTTAACTGGACACTGTATCCGAGATAAACAGCCTCTTTACACATTTCAGAGAGGATCATTTATAGTAAAAAGGCATTGCTCATCTCTGAGAAGCATTGGAGATAGCCATAGGTTTTACACATCTTTCAACCCCTGCATTCATGACTGCAGCCAAAGCTTAGTAACCTGGTGAAGGGCTTGCTGATTGTACAGTTAATAGGAACACCTTATAATAGTTCCTCGCCTTAATTCATATCCCACAATTGCAGCCACTTTCTTGTGTGACTATGTGCTCATTTATGGCTGCTCCTTTCTCTGGAGGAACTCATTTAAGGATGGGTGATGTTTAACAACCCATTAACATCCAAACTCTGCCACATACCCCATTGCTCTTGTTGAAAAATAGGTGATAGGCGCTCACTGTGATAACTTAGATATTGTAATGAAGCCTACTAAAGCATTGCATACTCATTTATCAGTGGACGTGAAATCTCAGATGCTGAAGGATGAATGATAATGGATGGGTGGGAAAGGTTGCATCAGAATGCCTCTTAAAATGGCAATGTTCATAGTAAACTTATTGACCATCTCTCAGATACATTTTCACAAAATAGGTCACAGAAGCTAACTTTACTTAGTGTTATATATTTGTTTGAACTGTTTCTGAATGACTGCTAATATTTCCCCACATCCATCAGTATGGACCATAACAAATAGGAACAGGAATAAGCCTCTGGAGTTTGCTCTGCCATTCAGCAGTGTCATGGCTGTTCTGGTATTCATGCCCTTTTTGCATAACTCTTGATTCCCCTACTATCAAAAATCTGTCTATCTCAGCATTAAATACACACAGAAACACTGCCTCACAGCTCTCTGTGGCAAGAAGCCCCAAAGACTCATAACCCTCTGAGAGAAGAAATTCATCCTCATCTCAGTTTTAAATTGGTACCCCATCTATCTTGAGGTTATGCCTTCTAGTCCATGACTCTCAAAGAAGGGAAACATCCTCTCAGCATTTGATGACAATAATATTGTTATTTCTTGAATGCGGGAGTAACAGATGCTGTAAAATGTTTGACCAGTTGTTAACGGTAACTCTTATTGCAGAATAGGAAAGGTGAAGAAAGAAGCGACAAAGAAGCTGGATTTGCTTCTGTGCTTAAACAAGGGCTGCTGGCCTTTGCAACAACTAGAATCCCAGTCTCAATTTAAGAGGCCAATCGTTAAGGATGAAAATGCAGAGAAATCTCTTCACTCAAAGGGTTGTGCCTCTTTTTACTACACACCCGCAGAGGATTTGGATGCTTCATCCATGAACATATTTAAAACTGTGACAGAAACATTTCTTGCCACTTCAAAGAATCAAGAATAGAAGTGGGTGGGAAAATGACTTTGAAGCTAAAGATCAGCCATAATTACATGAAGTGGCCGTGCAGTCTACTCCTGCTCCTATTTATTGTGTTCTTAATTATTACACTTTTCATTTACATTCTATCCTGTTCATTCCTGTCTTTCATCTCTATTTTTGTAGCTTTACAAAATCTTGTTGTCTTTTAAGACTCTTTCTTTTCCTAAATTTACTCCTCTTTAACAAATTAATTTTTACAATCAGTTCAGATGTAATGCAATCTTCTTTCATCCATAGATATGGAGCCTTAAAACAATTCTGTTGTTCATTTTTGCATTACTTGCTTTGTAGCCCTTCGATCTACATTATTTCCCGCTGCTGATCAGTGGTTCTATTTACCAACTTTTCCTTCCATTTAGCTTGAGGAAAAATTGCTTTTATCTCACTCACATCAATTTTCTATTCACTTTTTTTATTATTGGACTGAGCACAGTTACACTGCAGTCACTGTTTCCAAAACAATCTCTGATTTTTAGGTCATATATTTGCTCTGTTCCATTAGTTAAAACAGGTTTAGTAGTGTTATCTCCTTTGTTGGACTTTTTGAGGAACCTTTCTGCAGCACATTACAAAAATTCCTACCTTTTTACAACACAGGCATTATCCTACCTCATTCATTAATGAGGTTTTTACCTCATTATCTTACCTCAGTCTATTTTTGGACCATTTCTATCTCCTATGTTAATAACTACATAGTTAATATATTGTTTTCATTTTTCTAGCCTACCCTCATTTCTCAATTCTACTTAATTCTTTTCATGACCATTAAGCACATTGCCTGCAATGCCTTGTTTGTGTTTTCAAGACCAGAACTGCTCACATTTCTCAAGATGTGATCAAATCATAATGTTGTACCGTTTCAGCATGAAGCCTTCTGATCTGCACTGCAATGGTATGGTTTATAACTTATCATTCTCTTACCTTTTAACAGTGTAGATCTGCCATGCTTGGACATACCCTGCATCAAATCACTATAGTTCTCAGGTCTCTTGGCCTCTCATCTAGTTTGGATATGTTGACTTGCTTGGTCAATGTCACTGCTGTTGTTTCATAGGATTTTCACTTGTCTGAATTCAATGTTATCTGTCATCTTTCTACCCACTTACAGTTATTTTCTTCGTTTTTCTGGAGCACTAACTTACCTCATTGAGCTTGACTATTCTTCCGAATTAACACAGTTGACATGATATGAAGCTAATGTACATTTACCTTCACAGATATGCAAAGAGGTACGAAGTTACTTGTGGCCAGTAAATCAAATAGTAATTGCTCTACTTGCAACTCATCATGGCAAGAGATTGTTGGTTAGCACTGCTGCCTTGCAGCGCCAGGGACCCGGGTTCAATTCCAGCCTTGGGCAACTGTCTGTGTGGAGTTTGCACATTCTCCCCGTGTCTGTGTGGGTTTCTTCCAGGTGTTCTGGTTTCCTCCCACAGTCCGAAAATGTGTGGGTCAGGTGAATTGGCCATGCTAAATTGCCCATAGTGATAGGTGCATTAGTAGGGAGTAGGTGAATGGGTCTGGGTGGGTTACTCTTCGGAGGGTCGGTGTGGACTTGTTGGGCCGAAGGGCCTGTTTCTGCACTGTAGATAATCTAATCTAATTGCCACAAGGAAAGCTGAAATGCTCCAAAGAAGTCCTTAAAATATCCCTGAAGAAGTAAATCTTTCCCACTGACTTATGGGAGTTTCTGGCCTGTGATCAATCAAAATGGAGAATGGACTGAACTCATCCCCAAGAATCTTTGAGGGGATCATGCAGAGATGAATTTGAGGTGGTGAGTAGAGCTCATAAACCTCTCTCATTAATCCTGCACCTCATCATCCAAGCACAATCTGACTCTTCACTTTATGTCCTTGCACAAAAGAATTGCTTGAAAGCACAAAATTACCCTGGGAAAATGCACCAGGAAATACCTCAAAAATATTAAAACAAGCTCTTGTGTACTTGGTTTGTAGTTGTAACTAGGATTTCACAAAATTGTATCCTTCTATTGCATTGACCTGAGATAAGAATATTATTTTCACTTTTGAGATAGGTTTTGCAATGAGATGGAAAACAATTAACTAAGTCTGAAAAATTGACAGCTCCATTAATCATAGCAGTATCTACATCAGGGGCTTTTTTCTCCTGCCAAGATGTGAGTGGGAGTTCTGATGTCTGGGAAAAGTACAGACACAAGGACCTTAAGTCTTCAAAGCCAAGCCCTCATGCATCACCCTGAGCTTTTATTCAATCCACAATTCAGGAGGACAGAATCATTAACTGTTCAAATGCTGGTTGTCTTTTTAGTTTTATTCATCAACATAATCACAAATATTGCCAGTTCCCAAACCTATGATGTGTTAAAGGTATATGTTATGTCAATTTTGTTTTGCTTATAGATTTATAGAGTCATAGAGATGCACAGCATGGAAACAGACCCTTTGGTCCAACTCGTCCATGCCAAACTGATATCCTAGAAAGATTTCGTCCCATTTTCCAGCATTTGGCCCATATCCCTCTAAATCTTTCCTCTACAGATACCTTTTAAATGTATCCTCCCAACACCTTTTAAATGTTGGAATTGTAACAGCCTCCACCACTTCCTCTGGCAGCTCATTCTATACACGCGCACACGCGTGAAAAAGGTGCCCCTTAGGTCGCTTTTAAATCTATCCCCTCTGCCTTCTAGTTTTGGACTCCCCCCACCGTGGGGAAAAGACTTTGTCTATTTACCTTGTCTTTAAAATTTCCCCAAAGGGGCAAAATACCAGTCCAGTCAACGCCTCTATGCAGCCAATATTTGCATCCAGCAGTGCTCTGGTTTGTTTATTACCTCTATACAGTCATTGTTTCTGTCTGTCCAATGCATCTGTCCAGCCAGTAACTACCTCCATGTAGTATCACATTCCAATTCATATTTCAGCCTTACCAAATACTAACATTATATGATGCATTCTAACGCTAGCATTTTAAATCACTTTTCAAACACAAATTCTTCATTTTAAAATGTACTTCTACTGTGCTTCCTTTTCAGATTTGCCAGTGTGACCATAAGCTTATGCCACTGGTTTTATTCCCTTTAGTGAATATCTGATGTTTCCATCCTCCCTATGTGGAATAACTTGTCTAATTACTGGCTACATTTCAGACTGGGAGTCTCAAATGTAACAATCACAGATATTCTATTCCTTGACAAAACCTTGATATAAAGTTGCATTTTTGAAATGAGTCCGATAACAGCATCACAGGTATAGTTGCACTAAAAAGGAGGTAATGAATCTTCTTAAACCATGAGTGTTATAACAAGAGACACACTTGGGCCACACCAGGTAAAAATTCCAACTTTCTTTCTAAGAAGGGCATGGAGAACGGGTTCGAAGGTAGACGACTGAGGGTAGTGGCAGAGGAATGCTTTACTGACTGGAGGCATGTGATCAATGATTGGTGATGAATCCTTTTCGTCATTGATATAAATAATTTGGATGCGAACATAGGAGGTATGGTTAGTAAGTTTGCAGATGATGCCAAAATTGGAGGTGTAGTGGACAGTGAAGAAGGTTACCTCAGATTACAACGGGATCTTGATCAGATGGGCCAATGGGCTGAGGAGTAGCAGATAGAATTTAAATTAGATAAATGTGAGGTGCTGCATTTTGGAAAGGCAAATCAGGGCTGGACTTATAGAATTAATGGTGAGGTCCTGGGAGTGTTATTGAACAAACAGACATTGGAGTGGAGGTTCATAGTCCTTTAAAACAGGTAGACAGGTTAGTGAAAAAGGCATTTAGTATGCTTACTTTTATTGATCAGTGCATTGAGTATAGGAGTTGGGAGGCCATGTTGCAGTTGTGCAGGATATTGGTTGGACCACTTTTGGAATATTGTGTGCAATTCTGGTCTCCCTGCTAGAGGAAGGATATTGTGAAACTTGAAAGGTTTCAGAAAAGATTTACCCAGGTTGGAGGATTTGAGATATAGGGAGATGCTGAACAGGCTGGGGCTGTTTTCCCTGGAGCTACGGAGGCTGAGGGATGACCTTACAGAGGTTTATAAAATTATGATGGCCATGGTCTTTTCCCTGATGTGTGTTGTCCAAAAGTAGAGAGCATAGATTTAAGGTAAGAGTGGAAAGATTTAAAAGATACCTAAGGGGCAACGTTTACACGCAGAGTGTGGTGTGCATGTGGAATGAGCTGCCAGAGGAAGCAGTGTAGACTGGTACAATTACAACATTTAAAAGGCATCTGAGCAGGTATTTGAATAGAAAGAGTTCAGAGGGATACAGCCAAATGTAGGCAAATGGGACTAGATTGATTTAGAATATCTGGCTGGCATGGACAATGTTTCCATGCTGTACATCTTTATGACTCTATGGCTCTATAGTGAATCAACAGGGTTTTCCAATAAAGCAGCAACATTGAGAACTCTTTTCTGCTTCAAACCCAGCCCAATGAGCCTAGACATCACCAAAATTATTAACAACAAAAACAGAAATTTCTGGAAAAGCTCAGCATCTGTGGAGAGAAATCAGAGTTAACATTTCAGGACGCCTGACCCTTTCTCAGAACAGTCTGAGGAAGGGTCACTTGATCCAAAGCATGAACTCTCACTTCTCTCCACAGATGCTGCTGTGCTTTTCCAGCAATTTCTGTTTTTTTGTTTCTGATTTACAGTATCCACAGTTCTTTGAGTTTTTAGCAGAATTATTATTTTTAATATATAGTGGGGTTTGAACTCTTCTTGGTTCATAGTCAGCACTATAAGCACAATACCATGAAACTCATTTTTAATGATATCCTTGTTCAATTATTTCATAAAAGAGAAAAATGCCTACAATCTAGTAAGGACTCAGACTCACTAATGAAGCACAGGTATTATTCAACATAGTTTCTTTTAAGAAACATTTTCTTTGGGACAAATTGTATTGCAAGTGTCAAGTTTGAAATAATATACAATAAAGCATTTTTAACAATAATTCTTTTTCTCTTTATCTACCCTAGAATTCAACTGTGAACTCTGATTTTTGTTTTAAACTACACAAGGATGCATGATAATTCTTTCTGTTTATATTAACTGTCTGTACTTCCAACACAGGAAATGACTTCTACTTTATGAAAATATACCAGCAACATTTTCATATCTTTATTAGGTTCAGTCTACTGCCCTTTTAACTTTAACATAGCTACTGTAAAGAAAAGAGAGAGAACAGTTTGGTCAGTTGGCTTTCTCAAAATTAATAGCCCATCCTTTTCATTTAAATTAAAGAGCTCCCTGAAGTAAATTCAATAAATAGCACGCAAAGTATTATGATATGGAATGACAGGGTGGATGCTTTTGTGAAAGTGTCATTTTAAATTCCTTCTGTAGCACTGCCAATCCAGCAACTTGAGCTCAATATTACGGTGGTGGAATAGTGTGGAAACAGGCCATTTGGCCCAACCAGTCCACACTGACCCTCCGAAGAGTAACCCACCCAGACCCATGGGCGGTACGGTGGCACAGTGGTTAGCACTGTTGCCTCATAGCACCAGAGAGACGGGTTCAATTTCCGCCTTGAGTAACTGTCTGTGTGGAGTTTGCACATTCTCCCCGTGTCTGCGTGGGTTTCCTCTGGATGCTCCGGTTTCTTCCCACAATCCAAAGATGTGCAGGTTAGGTGAATTGGCCATGCTAAATTGCCCATAGTGTTAGGTGAAGGGGTAAATGGAGGGGAATGGGTGGGTTGCTCTTCGGAGGGTCGGTTTTTTTAGATTAGATTACTTTTTAGATTACTTTACAGTGTGGAAACAGGCCCTTCGGCCCAACAAGTCCACACCGACCCGCCGAAGCGCAACCTAGTAAGGACTCGTTGGGCCGAAGGGCCTGTTTCTACTCTGTAAGTAATTTAATCTAACTTTAGTATATAATCCCAGCCTTCACTTCAATCCTCAGTGCCATCTTTTGAGTGAAGCATTCTACCCAGTTCCCTTCCACCCTCACAGCTGAAAACTGAAAACAAAACCATAGCATTATCACGAAGAATTGCACCGTCTCAGATCATAAGACCTTACAACGGATAGTGTGGACAGCTGAGATGATCATCGGGGTCTCTCTTCCCTCCATTACAGACCTTTACTCAACACGCTGCAACCAAAAGGCTGAGAACTTTATGGAAGACTCCACATACCCCTCACTCAAATTCTTCTCCTTCTTGCCATTTGGCAGAAGATACCAGAGCATTCAGTCTCTCATGGCCAAATTGTGCAACGGTTTCTTCCCCCAAACCATCAGGCTCCTTAACACAGTATGATCAGACTCTTTCCCATCTGCAATTCTTTGCACGGTTTGGAATTGCTGCTAGAACAATGTTTATTATTTATCATTCTTCTATTACACTGTCATTTGCATGGTTTGCACTTGTTATGCACTTTATGCTGCCCTTTGTCTGATCGTCTACTTTGTGCTGTCCATCTAACACCTTGGTCCTGGAGGAACGCTGTCTTGTTTTTCTACTGCATCAGTTGTATAGTGTAGAAATGACAAATAAAATCTAATCTAATCTAATCTAAGAAGAGCAGGTAAATTATCCTCAGTGTCTAGCTAATATTTATCTCTCAACCACCAGCACTAACACCATTTAGTTAGATCAGAAATCACACAACACCAGTCCAACAGATTTATTTGAAATCACAAGCTTTTGGAGAGTGGCTCCTTCATCAGGTGAAACTTCGTCAGGATAAGCACTGGTGTTGTGTGCCTTCTGACCGTGTCCACCCCAGTCCAATACCGGCAGCTCCACATCACAATTTAGCTAGTCTTCATGATAATGCTACTCCATCCATGCAACCCAGAAATTCCTAAAAATCATCAAAAACACCAAAATAGAGGAAGATGAAGCAATGATCTCATTCGACGTAACAGCACTGTTCACCTCCATCAACATCGACCTAGCAAAGGAAACACTCACCACACTTTTAGAAGAGACCAACACACACACACCAACCACCATCAATCACATTACCAAGGAAAACATCATGAAGCGAGTGGACCTGTGCCTCACTACCCACTTCACTTTCAACAACATAGTCTACAAACAAACCAACGGCACACCCATGGGATCTCCGCTATCAGGATTCATAGCAGAAGCGGTAATGCAAAGGCGAGAACAAACAGCACTACCAATCATCAAACCAAAAATCTGGGTTTGCTACGTAGATGACACCTTTGTCATCACAAAACGAAACAAGACAGAAGAGACATTTAACATCATCAACAACACCTCACAGGCATAAAGTTCACCAAGGAGGAAGAAACGGACAACAAACTCACATTTCTGGACGTCACAGTAGAAAGAAAGGACATGGGAGAATTACAAACCTGCGTATACAGAAAACCAACAAACACTGACCAAATACTCAACTACGCCAGCAATCATCCCAACACACACAAACAAAGCGGTTTCAGAACACTATTCCAACGAGCCACCACACACTGCAGCACAGACGAACTTCGAAAAACAGAGGAGAACCACCTATATGACGTATACAGGAAGAACGGATACTCAAAAAACACAGTGCGCAGATTCCTCAAGAAAAAACCACAACAAGCAGACCAAAAAAAGACATGACCCTCTCTCCCTCGTAGCCCTATACACGGATGAAAAAAGCCACCATTTCGACTGGGACAACACATGTATCCTGGGACAGGCTAAGCAAAGACGTGCCAGAGAATTCCTAGAGGCCTGGTACTCCAACCACAACGCCATAAACAAATGCATAGATCTAGATGCCATCTATCAACCCCTCAGAAAATGAACAGGAAATGACATCACCACAAACCCCAGGAACCCCATCCAGGAGAAAGATATAAATAGAAAGCAGGAGACAACAGCTTCGCTTCACTTGGAGGTCACCACTGATGATGCTACCTAGCCAGGTAATGAAACGTCTGGAGATCAAACCTACAGCTCAGTGAGCAAACCTACACCCTACTTCTGAGATATTGCTATTCACAAACTGTTACATCTCCTACTTTGCAGCAGTCACTACATTTTAAAAACACTTCATTAGCTGTAAAGCACTTTGCAGCATCCTGACAATATGAAGGGCGCTTATAAAAAGCTAGTGGAGTCTTTTCTTTCCTTCTTGTCTGTATCAGAGGACAGAGCCTTACCCAACTCTGGACAGCCTGTACTGCTGCAGCGTGTGAGTGATGATGGACTGTGCTTCGAGGGAATAGCCACTTCACTCCCCCTTCTCCAATACAGGTTCCTGCCAGCCTCTGCTGCTTCTTCCCGTGAATCCTGAGACAACATGGTCCTCCCCTGCTAGGGGCTCAGCAGGAGGCCAGTCTCCAGCAATCCTCTGACTACAAATGGCCCAGGACATTGCTTACTCAATCAACTGCAGAGCTGTTAGTGTGTGAGGATCTCACTCTGTCAGCTTAGGGAACCCACCGAGATATCATCATTCATATAGCTGGGTGGGGACAGTTTTGATAATAGTACAGTCCCTGTAAGCCCACTGTGGTGGCTACTCTCAATAACTATCACCCATCTTGTAGCCTGCTGTGCCGTCTGATGCTGTTCCACGTACCTATCATACATTTCAGTTCTGTCCATCACCACCCTCAATCCCATCTCCACAGGTCTCTCAGCTTTCACCAAACCTCCCCAGCCTTGCCTCACACACCTCTTTAACTAGTAATCTCCCTGCTACAGACCTTTGATCAACTTCAAAGAACAGCTCCAGGACATGACTTACCAGAGATCTGACTGCTACCTTTGCAGCTCTCAGACTGATGTGTGATTACTATTACAGAGTGTTCACAATAAAATGTTGTCCACTCCCTGAGCTGCATTCCGAAAGATTGAGGAGATACCACAATGACAACTGATCTTGGCCAAGCTCCTGGGACAATGCGTGGACTGCTCCCTTGCTTGGGCTAATGATTAGACCTCACCCAGTTTCCAACATATCCTTTAGGTTAAATAAACATGTCATGTTTGCCTGTCTATATGCAAGATTGTGCATCGATCTGGCAGTACCGAGAGCCCTTTGCTCTGCCTGAAGCACTAGTCCACTAGCAGACATGGCAATGCAAGGCAAGACAATGATGTTATGAATATGCAGGTAGGTGCTAAGTGAACAAGGAGAAAGTGAGGACTGCAGATGCTGGAGATCAGAGCTGAAAATGTGTTGCTGGAAAAGCGCAGCAGGTCAGGCAGCATCCAAGGAACAGGAGAATCGACGTTTCGGGCATAAGCCCTTCTTCAGCCGAAATGTCGATTCTCCTGTTTCTTGGATGCTGCCTGACCTGCTGCGCTTTTCCAGCAACACATTTTCAGCTAAGTGAACAAGCACTAAGACTGCAAGCGACATAAGATTCAGTCCAATCCATGAGCTGGGTTTTCCCCACCGTGTACAAAGTGTCTTTGTTATAGCCTTTCACTGTTAGTTTCTGGTATGCCCTGAACTGCAGACCTGTGATTTCTAAGTGGTCTGCAACTGCAACTTGATGATCGTGAGGTGCTGACAAATGTTAATGTAGTGAGATATAGCATTAATAAGGCATTTAACAAACTACATTCTCTCTCAAATAGCAACTTGCCATTCCCTAGGATGCTCAGAGAAAGACATAAATAAATACTGCAAGGTGCTGCCGGCAGTTAGGCTTCACCAGACCTCTTACCTGACTCTGCTACAAATCTCACTAGAGCTCACAAATACCTGTAACATTCTGCCCTTTATCTCATTTTTTTTGTTTGATAGTCTTTGCTGTAAGGAGGTCAGGTATTTCACTTGGTTGTGTCTTTGCCTCTTAGCCCGAAGCCTGTGTTCAAGTCCCAGCCCAGGAACTGATGGCCAAGGAAGGTGCATTCACAACATGGTCAAACAGCTTGTATTAATCTTTCAATGATTCAAACATATACCAGTGGGCAGGCAGTAAGAATGCGAGAGATTTCAGCTCAGCCATCCAATAGAAGAAAAATGGAACCTCTAACATCGCTATTTATAGTCCAGGTCAACAATAGGTCAAAATTTACATGCACCAATTTTGACTCCTTGCTGGGGTGGTTGGCTTATTTGACAAGAACTGAAAATGTGTTGCTGGAAAAGCGCAGCAGGTCAGGCAGCATCCAAGGAGCAGGAGAATCGACGTTTCGGGCATGAGCCCTTCTTCAGGAATGAGGAAAGTGTGCCCAGCAGGCTAAGATAAAAGGTAGGGAGAAATGAGGAAACTGGCGAAATCTGAGTTCATCCCTTGTGGTTGGAGGGTTCCTAGGCGGAAAATGAGGCGCTCTTCCTCCAACTGTCGTGTTGCTATGGTCTGGTGATGGAGGAGTCCAAGGACCTGCATGTCCTTGATGGGGTGGGAGGGGGAGTTGAAGTGTTGAGCCACGGGGTGGTTGGGTTGGTTGGTTCGCGTGTCCCAGAGGTGTTCTCTGAAACGTTCCACAAGTAGGCGGCCTGTCTTTATTTGACAAGAAAGCTAGTGTGATACAAATGGATTCTAACAACAAGGGCTCGATCCCAATTTTGGCTGGGCTGGAGTCAGGACTATGATGGAGCAATGGAGATCACAGCTCTGTGAGTTGGACCTGGTTTTAGGTAGAGACCTAAAGAAGAAAAGTCAGTCCTTGCAATGCTCAAGCTGACTGCTACAATTGCCTGCATTACAACCGTGATCTGTACTATCTACTTCAAACATCATTCAGTTCCAAAGGTCTAAGGATGTAGGAAGGCAAAGAGTAAGCACAGGATCTTGCTATTTTCTGTTAAGAGTTAATGCTGACTTTATGGTCATTGCATATGATGGCAAATGGGGGATTGAGTAACCACTGCCCTGCAGAGGTGAGGGAGAAAATAGTCTGATTTGTGTCGTCAACGATTTGTTATGGCAAAAAGATAGCTGATCCCATCCATCCCCTGTTGAGATGCAAATGTATGAAAGTTTCTTTTTTTTCCTCAAATTAAGAGCTAAAGGTAAATGAAAAGTCAATTAAACAAAATTATTGGATGGTCCTCATTAGTTTCCCAGTTAACAATCAAAAAAATCTTTTATCTATATCAGTTTTAGAATATCCCAAAGAGCTCAACAATCAATGGTGCACTTTGAAATGTTATATTACCGGAAATGTAGCACGTTCCCAGTAATATGCAAATTAGATGATGATCATAGAATTCAGTTTAGCGATGTGGATTGAGGATTGTGTATTGCCAGGTTATCAACAAAGCAATCTACTCTATCTTAAATCTACCTTAAAATAGTCCCGAGGGATAATTTATATCCATTTGAAGCAATAGAAAGAACCATGGTTTGAAGTCTCAGCTAAAAGACAATACCTCGAAGATTGTAGCTGTCCCTCACTGTTGCACCCCCTCCCCTCCAAGATACCAGCCTAGACTTTGTGTTCCAATCTTTCAGGTAAGAAATGGATCCTGCTTATGAAGGTGATGTGCTAGCATTTTGCCATAACCAGTTGGTGAAGCAGCCACAACACAAAACATGCATTGGGTCTGCAGTGGGGTTGCAGGTTGGATGCTACAGTAAGTGGAACAAAGTTCTCTTGAAGTTGATGTTGGGGTACAGTTATGCTATTCATAGTCTGGTAAAAGCTAAGTGAAGGGAGGGAAGAATTTGTTGTAACCGTACTTAACAGAACCATTTGGCCAAAGTATAAACATGTTCCGTTTCCCAACGTAAAATGCTTCACCTTGAAGAGTATGAAACTTACAACTTACAGAAAAGGAAAAGCAATTTTCTTCAGGAAGTTGATAGAACAATTGTAAATTTGAAAACAATACTGAGGAAGTCTGAGGATCAGTGAGGTAAGAAATTCTTTAAAAACCCTGGGAATTGTTTGTATCAACTTGATCATTTGAAGCAGGAAGGTGTCGTCTGGAATAACCTGGGTTATTATATATATCACCACATAAAACACAATGGGTAGAGTTTCTGCAGGGGGTTGACATGGCAACCTATGTAGCCTCAGTGGAAGATCGAATAAAAACCTGGAGGAACTGCAGAAACAGCTGTACTTTCCAAATATTCCACATGTTTGACCAACCTGCCATTGGAGTTACAGTGGAGGATTTGACGAATTCTGCAGAAATGTTACCCTGACAATCTAGAATACCACAAAATCATGCTTCAAGCAGAGCCAACTAATTTACAAATCTTCACTCTACCTGCCAACACTTCCTTTCTAAAGGTTGCAAATGAATACAAACCGAAAAACTAACATAAACATACTACTCATGATGTGTACATTTATTCTCCGTGACTGGACCCAGAGAAAACAATTTGTAGGGATCTAATCATACCCCTATATGATCTTCCCCCAATCACCACATGTCTAAATAAAATTTCATCTTTTTTGCAAATCTCCAACTATGGGTTATACAAAAATAAATATGTGAGTATAAATTATCTTTATTTAATATGCAAAGTAATATCAACTGTTGAATGTTTTATCTTTGTCCCTGTGTTTATCCTTTCAAAATGTCAAAAAGCAAATTTATCCGAACAATATATGTTATACAATAGAAGACCTATTTTTCTTTGTGGGAGGTTGCTATGAATCATAGAACCCCTATCAGTGCAGAAGGAAGCCATTTAACTCATCAAATCCACATTGATTCTTTGATGACCATTCCACCCTACCATATCCCTGTAACCCTGCATTTCCCACGGTCAATCCACCTAACCTGCACATTTCTGAACTGCAGGAGGAAGCCAGAACATGTGGAGAATGTGCAAGCTCCACCCAGACAGTTGCCCAATGTTGAGACTGAACCCAGATCCCTGGTGCTGTGAGGCAGTAATGCTGAACACTGAGCTACCATGCCGAGCAAAATGATTTGTGAGTTTCCTACGTTACAATTGCTTTGGAACATCCTAATTCTTAAAGGGTGCATTACAAAAAATGAGTTGTCTCTTTTTTAAGAATGTGGAGATTTCTAGGAATACCTTGCTTTCTTTGGGCAGCGGCAGCTGTAATATCGCAGATTAATCCGTCTTAAACAAGAGTGAGTAATTGTAGAAATTCAAAGTGAATAAATATACAGCTTCTATAAACAGAAGGCAGAGAAACAGAAGTGCAGAGAAAGTATGTGACAGAGTTAAGATATTGCTGTTTAATCTCAATAGAGGCCTGAAATGGTCTCTCCCCCCTTCTCTCCCTCTCTGTGACAACTCCAAGTTTTAATCAAATTCCATGTAATTTTACTAAACCAGCCCAGCAGCATCAATCATTTCGTAGTGAAGAATAACTTGCAGAATGACCTCCCTGTCTATTAAAATCTACAAAAATGTCGTGAAGTATTTCTCGGAGTACACTAACTTTTAGGACTTTTAGGACAGATCCATCACTTTGCTACGTTAGTGACTTAAGTAAGATATTTTGTCTTAAATAATGCACATTCTTTAAATGGGATCACATATCTGTGTCATTACAAGACACACAATACAATGCTGATACAGACCAATACAAGGATGTGAGAATATTAGACGGGGGGAATTAATAAAAGTTGTTCCATCAACTTTACTTCCACAGAGAAATTAGGAAAGTTGGGAATCCTGTCATTGGAAAAGAGAAGGTTGAGAAGAGAGATGATAAAGAGGTAAGGATGGAACCCAAAGGGGTGAGCTGTTCAGATCAGTGGAAGGATTTCACCAGAGGACAGAGATTTAGTATAATTAACAAAAGAAACAATAACCAAGTGAGGAAAAGCGTTCTCATGCAGCAAGTGATTAAGATCTGAAATGCACAGCGTTAGAGCATGGTGGAGGTAGATTCAATCATTGTGTATATTTAAGGCTGATTCCTGATCAGTAGGAGAATCAAGGGTGACAGGGAAAGGCACAAAAGTGGGCATAAGGAATGGTGATTCAGCCATGATTCTATTGAATGATGCAACAAAGTTGAGGGGCAAAAGCATCCTACTTCTATTTCCTATTTCTCACGGTCTTATGGCATTCAAAAGTGAACAGGATCATTATCTGAAAAGGGACATTTTTCAGGACTACAAGGAAAGGGGATGAGAATGTGACTAGGTAAATTCAGAGCACAATGCCTGAAACAATGGGAATTACTATGCTAGGGTTCTGAAAGCGAATCTCTTAATTCCACCTGGCAAGTTAAATATAAAATAATTCCTTAATACAGAAACTAAAGTCATTATAAACACAGAGAACATCAACAGTTCTGGCAGCATCTGTGGACAGAAAAACACAGCAAGCATTTTCCGTCTGGTACAATTCTTCTTCAGAGCTGAAATGTGTTGGCCAATGTCTTTATTTATATTTTTGATAAAGACATAGGAGAATCAAGGAGTAGATGTTCTAATGCTTGATCAGTCTGTCCAGTCTGTTGGATTCACAGTAAGATATCCTACCTTCAAATCCTCTGTAAGTAGTTACATTCATTAAAGTTTGTTGCTCTTTACTCACAAGACTCATATGCCACATACTCAACTCGAAGATGTCTTTGTGGGTTTAGTCTGGATCACCTAAGTTTGAATTTGATTTGATTTGATTTGGCTTTAATTTTATTGTTATGTATACTTGAGTACAAAAGTAGGGGAGAACAGTGAAAAGTGTATAACATCTCCACGCAAGGTGCTATCTTAGGTACAACTACCTAGGTACAGAAGCGTAAGTGTAAGATAGAATGAAAGAACAAAGTTAAAAGTTAAACATTGTAATTCTAGTATAACATAAAACATACAAAATAAGGTTAAAAGTTACACATTTCAGACCTTGTCAGATTTAAGTAGAAAATAAAGAAATCAAGCTGGAAGTTCAAACATTAGAGTCTTTCTTAAGTTTAGCAGTTCTGATGAAGAGTCACTTGACCAAAATGTTAATTCTGTTTTCTCTCCACAGATGCTATCAGACGTGCTGACCTTTTCCAGCAAGTTTTTGTTCTGATTTTGAGCATCTGCAGTCCATTCAGTTTTGATTTAGTCTTCCTTAAGTCCTTAGCCACTGTGAGACTACACTTTGAGGAATCACCTCTAGGCCGAAAATCCACGCTGAGGTCACGCCGGGCTGAGAGACCGCCACGTACTGCTGAAAGACCACCATGCCAGGCTGATAGGCCACCATGCTGTGCCATGAGAGATCGCCATGCCCACCATGCCAGGCTGATAGGCCACCATGCTGTGCCATGAGAGATCGCCATGCCAAGCTGAAAGTCCACCATGCCAGGCTGATAGGCCATGAGAGATCGCCATGCCAAGCTGAAAGTCCACCATGCCAGGCTGATAGGCCACCATGCTGTGCCACGAGAGATCGCCATGCCAAGCTGAAAGACCACCATGCCAGGTTGTGAGACCATCATGCTGGTCACTGAGAGTTTGCCACACCAGGCTGAAAGACCATCATGCCGGGCTGGTAGAGCACCACACCAGGCTGAGAGACCACCACGTTGGGCCGGGAAACTGCTGTGCCTGACCGAGAGTAGGAGACGGGATTAGTCTGTGCTAATGTGCCATTTTTCTTTCCCAGTGCTTTCCCTGTACTGGAATAACTTAACTCCATTCAATATTTTTCTGGTATCCTCAGATGAGACTGTGGACTCAAGTCCAGAAATATGGGATTAAAGCTTTACTTTAACAATGATGTATACTGTACACAAAGATTCTTTTAATGATATGGATCAGCAAACATTTAATCTTTCTAAAGAATCATGAACAACAAAAATATGAAGTTGGCTTTAATTGCAAAATAATTTTTTAATCATAACCAGGACATTAAGTCAAGAATTATCTTGCAAGATATTGCTTCTGCGTTCTTTTTAAATGACAGGGTGACTGAGATCATTCACAGCTTGTTCTCTTTGTGATTTGCTGCTCATTATTAGCCATATTAGTAAATTACAATTGATTAATATAAATTAATGCAACTGGATTCTACTCCCAAGCCTGCATAGTCTTTCATTTTCAGGAACAGTCTCTGTGTATATAATTGTTCTTCAATTTCAAGTCTGTATATGTTCGAACTTGATAGAGAATACAAATCATGACTTGCAGAGTAGGATTAAAAATGCTGTCTCCAGATGCAGTCAACCTTTTAACAGTAAGATTGCAGCTGGACCCACAGCTCCACTGACCCTCATCCATTATGAAATAAGTAGGTTCCTTTTTATCTGTGCGGTCTGTGGAAGTAAAGCGAAACATGGATGGCTTGTTAAATTGATTTTGGTAAGTGAAATAAGTTAGGCCTTTCGAAAACAAAGATACTTGAATCAAAAAAGAGCTGTACTTTATTATACTATGATAAGATATGAAGCTTTTCACCTGCTGAATTTCAACCAAGGTGCAACAGATTGTTCACCCTGTACACGGACACTATCCAAAATTCACTCTATTGAAATCAAGGGATTCCTTTTTTTTTGTTTGTTCACAGTATGAGAGCATCAATAGTTAGGCCAACATTTATTGTCCAAAAGGCAGTTAAGGATCAGCCACATTGTTGTGGTTCTGGAGTCTCAGACCAGGTAAGGGTTGTGTTTTCCTTCCCCACAGGGCGTTAGTGAACCAGGTGGGTTTTTCCAGAAATTGACACATGACCATCAGTAGACTATTAATTCCAGATTTTTATTGGTTCAAATTTCACCATCTGCCATGGAAGGATTCAAATCCAGATTTCCAAAACTTTACCTGGTCTCGGTATTCACAGTCTAGTCACAATACTGCTAGGCTGTCACCTCTCAAACTAATTGTGTGCTTTAAGCCTGTATTTCTATTTACATGTCATTGAGATAACAGTCAGAAACAGCTCAGGCTATCAGTGGTATACACCTTCTTTGATGGTTGCTTGCTCCTTACCACTACAAAAGCTAAGTCAACATGTTAGACACTGCAACTCTATGTGTATATTGTAGTTTATCACGTATAGCTCTCTCACCTTCACATGCTAATTCTGGATAGTTAAAAATTACACAACACCAGGTTATGGTCCAACAGGTTTATTTGGGAGCACTAGCTTTCGGAATCCTGCTCCTTCATCAGGTGGTTGTGGAGTATAAGATCATAAGACACAGATTTATAGCAAAAGTTCATTGTGTGATGCAACTGAAATTATATATTGAAAAAGGTCTGGACTGTTTGTTAAGTCTCCCATCTTTTAGATTGACCATGTTGGTTTCAGTTCTTTCATATGTAAATCTCGGAACTTTTTTTAAAGTTACATTCTCAAGTGAACTTTATCAAAAGGTGCCACGTCAGCTCAGATAATGCATTGAAGTTGTGAGGTACCCTGTGTGAGGCTGTCTGTGCCCCAGTGTTTAGACTGATTCTCTTTCTAAAAAGGGATTTTCAGAACCTTGCATAGATTCATGCAGTTTTTGAGCAAAATAAAATGTAATTCTGCAAGTACAAATTCACCCACAAACTTATATATGTATGTGGGTGTGTGTGTGTGTGTGTGGGGGGGGGGGAGGATATGAGTGCCTGTAAGAGAGTGCGTGTATATGTATGTGTGTGAATGTGAGTGTAAAGGGATATAAGTCTGTGAGAGGGGTGACGTGTGTGTGTGTGCGTGTGTGTGTGTGTATGTGGTGCAGTGGGGTCAACTGTAGTGTGACATGAACCCAAGGTCCCAGTTGAGGCCATCCCCATGGCTTGGCTATCAGCCTCTGCTCGGCCACTTTGCATTGTTGCCTGTCACGAAGTCCGCCTAGGAGGATGGTCACCCGAATGTCCCAGACCGCTGAAGTGTTCTACGATTGGGAGGGAACACCCCTGTCTGTTAATTTTTGTGCTGTGTCCATTCATATATTGCCGTAGCCTCTGGTCGGTTTCCCCAATGTACCATGCCTCAGGGCATCCTTGCCTACAGCATATGAGATAGACAACATTGGCCGAGTCACGAGTACCTGTCTCATACATGATGGGTGGTGTCCCCACGTGTAATGGTGGTATCCATGTGGATACTCTGACACGTCTTACAGCATCCACCGTGACCAGATTGCTATGAACAATGATCTATTTGAAGTTTGGTGGTTGTTTAAAGGTGAGCAGTGGAGGTGTGGGGAAGGTCTTGGCGAGGTGCTCATCCTCATTGATAATGTGTTGTGGGCTGCGAAGAACACGGTGTAGTTTTATGGCTCCTGGGTACCCTGTCGGTTGCAGCTCATGTCTGTCTCCTGAGGAGGTCATTATTGTTTCTCGCTGTAGCATGTTGGAATTGGCAGTTGGTGAGTTGAGCATTGTACCACATTCTTATGAGGGCATCCTTCAGCACCTTCAGGTGCCTGTCAAGTTCCTTCTCATCTGAACAGATCCTGTATATGCGTAGGGCTTGTCCATTGTGGATCACTGTTTTAAGGTTTTGGGTGGAAGCTGGAGAAGAGTAGCATCATGAGGTTATCTGTGAGTTTGCTGTAAAGTGAGGTGCTGAGGTGCCCATCCTTGATGGCAATGCATGTATCCAAGAATGAGACAGGTAGTAGAGAGTAGTCCATGGTAGATCTGATGGTGGAATGAAACTCGTTGATATCACTATTTAGTTATTTCAGTAACTCCTTGCCATGGGTCCAGAGGAAGAAAATGTCATCAATATACTTGGTGCATAGTGTTGGTTGGAGGTCCTGTGCAGAAAGGAGGTCTTATTTGAACCTGTGCCTGAAAATGTTGGTATATTGGGCTACAAATTTTGTCCCCATGACTGTTGCGTGTGTCTGGATGAAAAACTGATTGTCAAAGGTGAAAATGTTGTGGTCAAGGATGAAGTGGATGAGTTGTAGAATGGTGCTTGGAGATTGGCAGTTGTTGGTGTTGAGTACTGAGGCTGTCACAGCATTGCCATCATCGTGAGAGATGCTGATGTCGAGTGCTGAGACATCCATTGTGATGAGGAATGTTCTCAGTTCAACTGGTCCATGGGTGCTGAATTTCTGTAAGAAATCACGACAAAAGCTGGGCGTCCCCTGTAATGGGTTTCAAGATGCCTACACACACACACACACACTTGTGGGGTGAATTTGTACTTGCAGAATTACATTTTATTTTGCTCAAAAACTCCATGGAAGGTTCTAGAAATAAAATCAGTCTGAACACTTGGGCACAGACAGCCTCACACAGGGCACCTCACAACTTCAATGCATTATCTGAGCTGACGTAACACCTTTTGATAAAGTTCACTTGAGAATGTAAAAAAAGTTCTGGGATTTACATATGAAAGAACTGAAACCAACATGGTCATTCTAAAAGATGTGAGACTTAACAAACAATCCAGGTCTTTTTCACCATATAACTTCAATTGCATCACACTGTAAACTTTTGCTATAAATTCTGTGTCTTACGATCTTATACTTCACAACCACCTGGTCCAACACTGGCATCTTCAAATCATAATTCTACATAATGTGTTTTATCTTACTGATGTTCGAGGCATGTCATCATGGTTCACATGAATCTCATTAAATGCCACAATGATGATGATAAAAATATGCGTTGGGATTTTCAGAATTACTCTTTTTGAAAATGTTTCTGTTCTGCAGAAAGAAAGACATACATCAAAGTGGTGTATTTACAAAATCACACCAACCCAGAGTGCTTTAGTTTACATAGATTACTTACAGTGTGGAAACAGGCCCTTTGGCCCAACAAGTCCACATAGACCCGCCAAAGCGCAACCCACCCAGACCCATTCCCCTGCATTTACCCCTTCACTTAACACTACAGGCAATTTAGCATGGCCTATTCACCTAACCTGCACATTTTTGGAGTGTGGGAGGAAACCAAAGCACCCGGAGGAAACCCTCACAGACACGGGGAGAATGTGCAAACTCCACACAGTCAGTCGCTTGAGGCAGGAATTGAATCTGGGTCTCTGGCTGTGAGGCAGCAGTGCTAACCAGTGTGCCATTGATGTGATTGTAAAGATTAGTCATTGTAGTAGGATTCTCAACAGTCAGGTTATACATAGGAAAGCTTCCACAAACATCTTTGAATGGGATATGGCTGAAGGTGGAGTTATCGTTTTGTTGTCCTATCCAAATGTCTACCACTGATGTGTGAGCCCAAACATTGAGTGTCAGAAGGTTTCAACATGAACAGCATTGTCATCAAAACCAGTTCAGCCTTCTCTTGATATGTCCGCATGCTCCCTTTCCAACAGATATCAACAGACATCAATCAAGAGTGAACCAATCTTTCGATGTTCTCTCATGTATCCACTTAGTCTCCATGTTGTGAACTGACATTTTGCAGAAATAATGGGCTGCCAATTAGAAATGAGAGATGATCAGATGATATGTCACCTCCCTGTACTTCTACACTGTAATATTGACATAAGCATCATAAAAACTTCCAACTCATCTTCCCATCTGCAAAATGTCGAAAAGCTTTTCTTCTCATTCTTTTATTGGATGTGGGCATCACTAGCATAACAAGCATTTGATGTCCATTCTAAACTATTTTAAACTGAATGATTTGCTCGAGCACTGCAGCGGGCTGGAGATTTAGTTTTGCATGTTGGTCAGAACAAGTCAGGGTGAGAGATTTCCCAGAAGTCATGAGAGAACCAGATGAGTTTTTACAACGATCAATGATTGTTTCATGGCTATAATTACTAGTTTTCAATTCCAGACTTAATTATGGGGTTTAAATTCTAACAGCTATTGTGATGTAGACTGTGTGTTGTATGTGTATTTTTAATATAATTTAGTTTAAGTTTAGATTTTTGAATTTTGGAATAGTAACATATAGGTTTTTCTGTGTGTCTGAAGAGGTTAATGATTGACTTGTAAGTATTTCCACAATCATAATGATTTATTTTAAAACAGCTTCATGGAATAGCTTTATAAATCAATGTATTTTTCATTACATTAGAAAGGTTTACAACACAGTAAAGGAAACCACTGTGCATCAAGGTTTCTGTTAGAAAATCCTGGAATTGTGTTTTTTAAGCTTAAGTGAAACTTAAGGGTGAACTTTAAAGGGAGAAACGTACTATAAACTGAACTGTTGACTCCTGCGAGTCACTGCAGACTGTGAACATAACCGGGGCAAAGATGTTTTACTTTGCATTTAAATTTGTGTGTGTGTGTGCTGCACTATTATTTCTGTTCATGTTTCATAACTCAAGAAAGTGGAATTAAATGTGCCTATTATAAAATGTAAATTAATTTGGTCTGAGAGAAAGGTATCCTCAAAAAGAGACTCTTTGTAAATTAACCTTGCCACATGGCCAGTGGGAGCCAATTCCTCCTCCTTCCTTTGGAGCTTGGCAATTTGGAGTATCCCACCTGGAACACGATAATCTTTGTTGGGATTTGACCATAACAGCAGGTCAGTGCCAAACCTGTATTGCATATCAGGTTGTACCCAACTACAATCACAGTAGTGATATCAAGCCAGTTTTATTCTCACATCTACTGGGACAGACTCCACACAGACATTAATCGGAACCTCTCATTGATGTCCCAGGTGGCATTATCAGGAAATCAAAGGGAAACTCCACTGTGATGATTCCCTGCATTGGTCTATCAATTATTTGCATCAGAAGGCAATATAGTGCAGAAATTGCTGTTTAGCTGACAGCAGTCTTGCCTTTGATTCAGTCTCTACGCTGATGTTTCTGGGCAGTGCTGATGGAATGCGACATGGCTAGAAGTACTGGTTTTTGGATGAGATATTAAACTGAAGTCTTATTTATACCCTCCGCTGCACCGTTTGGAAATGAAGTAGGGAAGTTTTTTTTTAGAATTCTAGTCAATATTAAATTATCTGAAGAGACTGTCTGGTCATTATCACAAAGCCATTTTGTGACAATTTACTGTGTGCAAATTGGCCCCTCTATTTCTTAGATTATTGTAGTAATTCCATTTTATTATAAATCACCTTTGGGCATCCCAAGATTAGGTGAAGTGCATAAACAGAAAAGTGACAGAGTACAACGTGATAAAGTGACAGAATACAACATGATAAAGTTCATTCTACACTGATATTCATGTATATTGTGGTTTCACAATGTTTGCTGTAAATGTAAAAACATGTATTACAGTCTAGCTTTGTTACATATGCTGTTTCAAGGCAAAGGAACATCATTGTGAAGCTCAGGAAGTGCACAATGTAGTTGGGTGCAAAACGGCATGAATTGAATTTAAAACCATGATGTGAAATCAGAAGGTGTCTGTGTGCAATGAGTGACTTCCCTGCCTTTCAGTCACACGATGTGTTCAGGCCTGGGGCTTGATAACCAAAGAATGTGATTTCTATATTGTGGCCAAGTGTAGGTTGAACATGAAATTGTAAGTCTTTTCATGAACAAGACGTAGTAAGATTGGGAGAGAAAACTGTAGCCTCTACCCTCATTATTCATATCTTCAGGACTACAACATGTGTAAAAGTTCATGCTACGCAGGAACCTGTACCTCTTGAGAGTCTAGTTAACTCAGTCATCCAGACAGCTATCATAGATCAAATTGATGTCAACAACATGAGGTTCAATTTGGAACCTGCTTCTTTGACCTACCCATGTTGGAGGTTGTAGCACTGTGAGTTGGATCTGCTTTCTGCTAGAGAACTGAAAATGGGTGAAACCAATTGAAGCAGGCCATCTAACATCATATTAGCTCCCATCATTGCAAGAGCATGTTCTAAAATAAGTTCCTACACAGCTAAGATAAATACTCTTGATAACTCTTTAAACTTAAGCTTGCAGCAAGTCAATGAACCTTCTAGCTCCCTGTTGACATTGAAATATAATCAACATTTTGAATGACAACATTCAGATTCCAGACAGTGTTGCAGTGATTATGAGCTCTTGTGCAGAACCAGAGAGTACCAAGGCATGTTGAGAATTTAAATTCATATATCTTTTAATTTTTGGTCCGATGATGTAAGTTGTAAAATGTTAAACAACAAAAAACACAGAACTGCAGATGCTGGAAATCAGAAATTGCTGGAAAAGCTCAGCAGCTCTTGTAGTATCTGTGGAGAGAAAGCAGAGTTAACATTTCGGGTCCAGTGACCCTTCTTCAGAACACAATTGTAAAATGCTACTTGTTTCTTTGCAGGGAAAGCTATTTCCCACACTAGATTCTTGTCCACTCTTGGCGAAAGTCAGTACTGCAGATGCTGGAGATCAGAGTCAAGATTAGAGTTGTGCTGGAAAAACACAGCTGGTCAGGCAGCATCCAAGGAGCAGGAAAATCGATGTTTCAGGTAAAAGCCTTGAAGGACTTTTACCCAAACTGTCAATTTTCCTGCTCCTCAGATGCTGCCTGACCTGCTGTGTTTTTCCAGCACCACTCTAGTCTTGACTCTTGTCCACTCTTGTCCACATGAGTTGACTGACTCTTTAGGCCATTTGAAATGGATAGGCTCTCGACTGCAAACTTGCTCAGGTCTGCCAGCTTTATGTTACTATAACAAACTGTGCCTGAAACTGGTTACTCTAGTGGGATACACACTTAGGACAAACTTTCAATTTCAGCAAGGATATATAACTATTGGTTTTGGATTGCTGGCCTGTTATACATCTCAACTAGTTTTTCTCAGGCAGCAGATACGACACCACCAGTTCTTAAGGTCCTGCCAAAATTAGAAGTTCTGCTTTGGTTCCTATGAATCATAGAATTATACAGCACAGAAAAAGTTTGACTTATTGTGAGTGTGCTGACATTTTGAAAGGACTAGCAATTAAATCTGTGTTCTTTTCAAAGTCTGGTAAATTTTTCTCCCATCCCTTTCTCTCTTGCATTAGCTTTCTGCTCAGAACGTTGAAACGAATGAAATCCTGCCATTGTCTACTTGCTATTTGTCTGCTAATATGTGATTCTGGTCCACATCTTTCTCAGCTCACCACCCCCTCCTCCAGCACAATTAGGGTTGGGAAATAAATGGTGGGTAAGGAAGCAACACCCATATCCCAGTTCCCATTTTAACTTGCTGCTGTTAGCCATTGTTGTTTAAACGTTGTTACACTTGGTTATGCTTTATCTTTTTTCATATTCTAAACTCTACTTCTATTGACATTGTGATTAGAATGGTTCGAATGAAACATGCTTCCCTTCTCCAGAATTTGGTCCTTCACTACATCCTTTCTCATTGGGCTACACTGGCCAGGATAAGTCTCTTGTAGATACTTCTAGAATCCCTCCATCTCTTTCAACTGTCCTTATTTCATTGTAAATGTAGACAATGGGTGTTTCTCAATAAGACAAGTCTGTAGTTTGTAACTAGTTTCATTTAGATGTACAAAAGAGGTTTCTGATGCATTCTGTAAATATACTTTTGTTGAATTCTATAGAATATTTAGCAAAATATTTCCAATGTCTAAACCGTGCCTTCTTCACAAAAACAAATTGTATCATATTCAGAATTTGATGTAAAGATGAAAACAACATTTTTGGAGGCCTACAGGGAAGGATCAGATGATTAAATTGAAGCCAAGCATTGACTCAAACCTGAAGGTCAGTTGGCTGTCTTCTATGCTCGCAATGATTCTCTTTCTGGTTAAACGATACATTTGGATCAAAGGAGATGAGAAAGGGAAAACTAGATGACATTTAAATTGACTGGTCCCTTTTAAACTCGACAAGGCTTTTATTTCTCACAAAACATGTAGCATGCATAATATATTTCAATACCTTCTCAATACACAGGACAGAAGCATAGCTTCAGTGCTCTTTAACTGCGACTACAATGGAAATCAACTATTCCCCAGTATCCTCTTCAGATCAGGAAACAGCTCAGTTTATACTGGGTGCAAGAGCACAGCTATGTCATTCCAGACGGAGTGCACTGGGAAGTACTTGAACTGAGAAATTTAAGCAGCAAAATACTGAAAGATTACTACTTCACACTACATAAAGCATATGAAATTGTAGGAAATAATTTGGATCTGACCCAGTAGCTTTCTGACAAGGTCAGTTCTCATGTTAAGACAAGCTACCTACACCACCTTTTAAACAGGGCCCAGTGAGAATGATGTCAGTTAAATCAAAAAATGAAGTTTGTGAATCATGTCTGTTCCTATCAGAGTTCCAACTTTCTTCTGGGTTCCTGCACTGATTTTACAAATATTTATGTAAAACCTGCTTTCGAAAATATGCACAAAAAAAAACAACAGACTTAATGGGAATAATAAGGGCTTGGATTTGACAGACTTTAATTATCACTTTTGTTGCGATTTTTCTCATGAAGGCATCACAAAAGAAATAGTCGTGACCAATGGAAAATTGTCATAACACCTGGGTGTGTTGAAATCAAAAGCAAGTCTTCAAAAATTGAAGGAAACACTAGCTGTTCAGTGAGATGTTTTGGAATTTCTTTTGATAGGCATGATCTCTGCACTACAGGGCTCATAAATTAGAGTTCGTAGAAGTGATTATTTTTGTAGATTAACTGATGGAGACAAGGGCGTTGTACAGAAGCCAAACAATGAACAGGAACCTTAAGTTTAAAGGTGATGAGCAAAATATTTCACCATTCTTTTGACTGAAGAAAACAGAGACAGGAATTCAAGTCCAAAATTTATTTTACAATGTAACAATGCAAACCTAACTACCTATAAAAGCCACTCTTGATTATCTAAGCATTAAGTCATTTTTTCTTCCCACCTTCTGCAACAATGGTAGCACTTTGCTGTTCCAGTCTTCTGACATTTTTTTTACAGGGGTGTTAACTGCCAGCATTTGTGTGAGATAGCTGCATTTTATCAGCAATAAGCTATTTAACCACAGAAGGCTTCATATCCACGATTAACTTAGATAGTAATAGTTACCCAAATGTATACTATGAAATCACTCTGGGTAAAGCTTAACTGTATTTATTCTGTGTTCCTTTCAAACACTGGGTGGTTCAATGGTTAGCACTGTTGCCTCACAGTGCCAGGGCCTGGATTTGATTCCAACCTTGGACAACTGTGTGAAGTTTGCACATTCTCCCTGTGTTTACGTGGGTTTGCTCCAATTTCCTCCCACAGTCTGAAGGTGTGCAGGTTAGGTAGACTGGCCATTTAAATTCCCCATAGTGTCCAGGGATGTGCAGGCTAGGTGGGTTAGCTATGGGAAATGCAGGGATAGGGGTGGGTCATTCAGTGTGGCTGAATGGCCTGCTTCCACACTGAAGGGATTCTATACCATTAAAACATATTCAATAATGTGATTGATAGAGGATAGTGTGAATCATTATTTTCAAAATGTATTGACAGCTGCTTAAACTTTGTTCTTGAATGGTTGTATTCCATAATATTTTGTTCCATTCTCTTAAGTAACTAACTATTCCTTCTCTGTTTCCCTCAGACATCTTGGATGTGATTAAATGTCTCTTCAACAAACTCCTACAAAAAACCTGAATGCTGTTCCAGCAAACAGCAACAGTACAGCTTTTGTGCCTGAGATTTCATCACTGTTGTAACATCACAGATAATATCTAAGAAACAAGGAATTGAAGTCCTGCCATATTGATTGTATAATCTTAAATGACAAGGAACAGTGTTCTGCAGGTATTCGTAAAGAACAATGCTTTATTTGAATTATGTATTCTAGTATCATATGATTAAAAATCTAGTGTTTATAAAGCATGTTTCATCACTTTGGGACTTTCCAAAATGCACTAAAGCCAATGAAGTACTCTTGCAGTGTAGTGATTGTGGTTATGTAGGAAACATAGCAGTCAATTCGCATACCATGACATCATTGCTATCATTACCAAGTAATCCATTTTGAATGTTAATTGTGGAATAAATTGTAACCTGAGTGAACTCTCCGCTCTTCTTTGAAATAGTGTCAAGGGATTTTTTTACGTCTACACAACACAGCAAATGGCATTTCAGTTGAATATCTTATCTGAAAGATTGCACCTCCAACAATGCGGCACTCCCTTAGCACAAACTGAACCTCAGCTTAGACTCTGTGCTCAAGTTTCAGAGTAGAATGTCAATTGAGATTAATCCAATTTCAACAATAAAATGGAGTTGAAAGTATTAGATAAAATGTTTATTGTCAGGTCATGGTTCTGACATTTCAACTTTCTTGTGGAAAAAAAAATTGTGTGGATTTTACTTGGAGTAACAAAAACTGCTTTAAAATAAACAATACTTTTCAATATGACCTTAAATGATTCTAAAATGACATTTGAAGTTGATCTAAACCAACCTGCTGTTTCTGTGATGACATGAAGTAAAACGCTGAAAACTTTCATGTGGAGATGGCGGCACCATGTTACTGGACTTTTCCTTAGAGGAATCACACAAGTGAATTGTAACATTTTCAGTTTGAACAACTTTAATCACATTGAAGATTCAGCAATTCCAAAACTTGTGACAACTTTACCATGTCGATTTCTGAATCTCACCTAAATAGACAGGAGAATGAGGAATGAACCATGCTGAGATATGTTTCTTCAGGACTACATAATTTTGATGTGTAGGATATTTTTACTGTGGCAAACATCAGATGCAAGGAAGCTCTTATCTCAAGAGGCCAGCATGCATCCACATAAGAAGACAGACCCATTCAAGTGATATTTGGATGCCTTCCACTGATTTTCTGTGATTTAATTATGTTTATCCAACAATTAACTGCCAGTAGCCATGTTTCCTCTTCAACACCAACCATAGAACTCAAAACCATTTGTACACGAGGACCTGCTGATGTATCTTCCCTTAACAAATCCCTTAATAATATCCTGTAATATCATTGATTCTGCCAAGAATGCCAGACTCAGATATGATTTATGCCTTTCCATTGCTCGGATGGACAATTAAACTTTCAACTTCCCCAATGAACGCCTTACTAACATTACTATTACGGATTGCTGAATCCCATGAATACAGTACTAACAAACTGCAGATGTTTCCATTGATATAAAAGCTAGGGCTTTTGAAACTTCTAAGGCTGCATGACAGGCCACCCTTGTTTCGCAGGCTGTCCATATGAAGTAATTCCCCAGATGATTTCTCTCGTGATACCTGATATGTGAGTCACCAAGAAGGCAAACTCCACTTGATGCAGGTGTG
The DNA here is from genome assembly GCF_004010195.1 of Chiloscyllium plagiosum. Taxonomy (NCBI): domain Eukaryota; kingdom Metazoa; phylum Chordata; class Chondrichthyes; order Orectolobiformes; family Hemiscylliidae; genus Chiloscyllium; species Chiloscyllium plagiosum. The sequence goes on from NC_057719.1 coordinate 21,833,468, forward strand.
TCCCATCTTTACTGTAAAATAAACAAGATTTAAAGCTTTAAATGATGACAAACCATTAAGGGGCTTTCTGAGTGCTGCCACAGGGGAGGTTTGGATAAATCTGAATGGAAATAAAGCAGCTTTTGGCATCTGTGCTCTATATCCAACACACTAAGTGATAATCTTGCATGGACCTGAGAACAGATTTAAGGTTTGGGTTTATGCAACTACTGAAGAAAGACTCTGCCACTGAAATCCTTTTTTTAATCACACATGTTTGGCATTTGCAGAACAGTGTCCATTCTTCAAAAAAAATCTCAGAAGCAGTTCTCTTATTGAGTTGAATTTTGATTTTGGGTGCTGTTGTGGTGCAGGGCTGAAATCATGGGAGGATGGAGGCTAATACATATGGGCCTGTTGTCTCTTTCTAGGCCTGAATCCACAAAACATGCACAAACCTAATGCAAATTATTGCAGGCTGAGGACAGAGCGAAGCCTGATTTCACCTCAAATTAATTGAATTTTGGTCCTCATATTTGTGGTAATGTTAAATCTTGCATGTAACCTGATTATTTTGAATATTACAATAAGTGATAGTGAATTAACAACTATCTTACCAATATTGTAACTTTTGAATTTTTAGGGCAATGGATTGCGAGGACGTGGGTTGGGCCATTTTTGGAATACTGCATTCAATTTCGGTCTTCCTGCTATAGGAAATATGTTGTGAAACTTGAAAGGATTCAGAAAATATTTGCAAGGATGTTGCCAGGGTTTGAGGGTTTGAGCGATAGGGAAAGGTTGAATAGGCTGGGGCTGTATTCCCTTGAGTGTCATAGGCTGAGGGGTGACCTCATAAACGTTTATAAAATCATGACGGGCATGGATAGGGTGAATAATCAAGGTTTTTTTCCTCGGTGTAGGGGAGTCCAAAACTAAAGGGCATAGATTTAAGGTGAGAGGGGAAAGATTTAAAAGACATCTAAGGGCAACTTTTTCACACAGAGTGTGGTGCGCGTATGGAATAAGCTGCCTGAGGAACTGGTGGAGGCTGGTACAATTACAATATTGAAAAGACATTTGGATGGTTACATGAACAGGAAGGGTTTAGAGGGATAGGGACCAAATTCTGGCAACTGGGGCAAGTTTAATTTAGAATATCTGGTCGGCATTGTCAAGTTGGACCAGATGGTATATCTCTTTGATGCTATAAGAACATCAAGGCAACACAGAGAAGAGAGAAATCTGCAGCTGTAGGCCTCAGGGTAATAATCCAGTGCTTTTCAGTCCCAAAGAAATTTATGCTTTCTTAACGGCTCTGATACTGAAACCAGCCAAACAGAGTTTGGAAAGCTCTCCATAATAGGGACACGTATCTGCTGTCCTTGTCTCCACCAGCTGCTTCTGTATATTGGTGTTGTATGTACCATCACATGAGAATCCATTATCAGACACAGTGAGTATGGGTCCTGGATGGTGAACATTCTGCATGAATGACTTCCTCTGCACAGTCTGGTACTTCCTTGGCAATTCTCTGTTTCGGACCCTTGATGGTCCTGTAAGAAATGAAAGTTGGGAATTGAAACTGTCAAAAGAAGAGGGTGCCAAGATATCACGGTGCCATTATTATTTTCTTTTGGCTGCTGACATCATGTCAGCATGAGGAAGAACTGTATACTGTTCCATGGTGTGATTTGCAATAGGTAGTTGTGAGGCTCTGATTTTTTTCAAGCATACCAAGATGCATATTTTGTCCACTTCCTCGTCTTCTGAGCTGTCAGTATGGATATGGGTGCAGTGCTCTGTCTTCCCATGGTTTCCTGGATTCTCTTCCCCTAAAAGGTCAGAAGGAAGAATCTATGAGTGTAAGAAATACAATGTGTTAATTTGATAGATGATCACCATCTGTAGTTGGGCAGAAACACAGAAATATAGAAAAAAGGAAAGGAATAGTTTTTTTTAATCTGTTCTATCATTCAATGTGATCATGACTGATTATTCATCTCAATATCCTGTTCTTCCTTTCTCCCCAATCCTTTGATCTCCTTCATTTGAAGAACGAGACCTCCTTCATGAAAGCATTCTCTGTGGCAGAGGCTTACCACAATGTGGGTGAAAATATTTCTCCTCATCTTAGAACTGAATGTTGTACCCAGTATCCTTAGACTGTGACCACCCACCTGGAAGTGGACTCCTCAGTCATCAGGAACATTCTTCCTGCATTTACCTTGTCCAGTCCTGTAAGAATCTTATAGATTTCCAGGAGGTCTCCGTTGTTTTTCTAAGCTCCAGTGAATATAGTCCTAATTGGTTCAGTCTCTCTTCATGTGCCAGTGTTGCCATCTCAGGAATCAGTCTGGCAAAACTTAGTTGTATTCCTTCCATATCCAGAACATCTTTCGTCAGATAAGGGGATGGGTGTGATATTGTATCAAGATTGAAGGTGATGTCAAATAAGGGTGTGAAGAAGTGCCTAAACAGAGAGGAATGGGTCAGATGTAAAATGAGTTGGAATGAGGATTGATATATAGCAGTATGGGAAGACAAAATGAAGGAGAGTGAGAAGGGACACACATAAGTCAATTGAATGTGTTAGTCCAATCATCTTTCCTGCTGTGATTAGACTATTAAACTTCCAGCACTGAAGTCTGGAACATAGCCCTACACCTCATAAAACTCCTACAGTGTGGGAGCAGGTTATTTGACCCTCTGAAGAGCATCCCAACCAGACCCACCACACCCTGTAACCTGCATTTCCTATGGCTAACTACCTAGCCTGCACATCCCTGAACACTATGGGCAATTTAGCATGGCCAGTCTACCCAACCTACACATTTTTGGACTGTGGGAGGAAACCCACAAGAGGAGAACATGCAAACTCCACACAGACAGTTGCCTGAGGTTAGAATTGAACCCAAGTCCCTGGCACTGTGAAGTAGCAGTGCTAACCTCTGAGCCATCATGCCACTCCATTACTGTGCACTATTATCTCTTTTTCTGACCTGCTCAGCAATTTCCAAACACTTCATCTTACTCTCTGCAACAGGCTCTTCTTTCTCCTGTCAACAGGGAATAGCACCATCTCTGAGGATGCCTCTTTGAAGCATGGTGCCACTGTTCCAAAAACGTGGGCTTGGTTTTTGTTCTGTTTTAATACCGGTAAAATGCTTCAGGTTTCATCCTAGCACAGCTCCTTTAAATAGCTGAGCTGCAATAGAATGATGCTCACTCTGGTGGGTTCTCATGGATGGACGCATGAAAGACAGAAGCCATTGTCCATGGTTGAGTTAGAAAACATTTACTGGAAAGCTGGCAGCTGAAAACTGTAGTCCTCCACTTGTTGCCTGCAAGTTCAGGTCAGAAAATGATAGTAACTGCTAACAAACACAGCAACATCCCTATTAATAAAAGAAATCCAACTGAAAGGATCAGGCATCTGTGAAAAGGGTTGTTTTGAGTCAACAACCAATCCCAATTGCACAGTTGTGGAGAAGGGAGAACACCTAAGAATTTTACATGTGGAAGATGATGAGTTATGCAAACCTTTCCTCAAGAGATTGATTAAGTAAGTAAAGCTAATAATGTGGTAGCTTGTGATAGGACCTTAGGGAAGGGACAATTATTTTTTACCTGTAAAGGATTCTCTTATACCTTGTTTCTCAGTGGCTTGTTTTGCAGAAGGATTCCCATTGTGGCCTATTTATTTGACGAAATAATTATATATTTAAGGCATAATCTACGACACAGAATTCTGGCCTTGTTAGTTTATATTAATTTACCACATCAGTCTTTATTTTTTCTTAAGTATTAAAATGCATAATTACCATTAGGACTATAACTGCAAAGACCAATTTGCCCGAAGACAGAAAAACAAGTCATAAAACCTTGCATCACTGAATTCTTCAAAATTAACAATACCATCAATTTATTCATGACCACCAATCATTGTTCTGGATCACCTATGGATATAGCAAAGTTATAGCAAACTCTAACAAGTATTTTATTAAGAGGATAGATACAGCCAAAATGACAATGGATGTAAATCCAATGGCTGTCTGAAGAGATGAGGAGGAAGTGCCAGTGAACAAAATTAAAAATCACTCAACACCAGATTATAGTCCAGCAGGTTTAGACTCTAATTTGTTGGACTATAACCTGGTGTTTTGTGAATTTGAACCTTGTCTGAAGAGAGAGAGAGAGAGAAACCCTTGGAATGTCACACCTGTCAAGATGTCAAAGAAGCTTCAAAGAGATAGATTTGGAAGGTTAAAATGAATGACAACCTCAATTTGGGAGTTATCTCTGCTGTGTCGCTATAGTCTTACCAGGCCACAGGGACTGCTTTCTCATTGGAGAGAGAAGCAACTGGTGGTGATTTAACCAGAGGGCCACAAGACCTCAGGTGAGGGGAGAGGGGGATAACGTGAGTCCTTAATGATAACCTCAAAATGGTGATGGGAATAAAACCCATGCTGTTGACATCATACTGTTCTATGAACCGACAATCCAACCAACTGGATTCCCCGAGAGTTACCTCAGACTGTGAACATGATGGGAGAAAAGATAATAGTCTGGAAAAAGATTACGCTTTGACAAATCTCTTTTCAAGGAGGTGCAAGAATAGGAGTCACAAGACTAGTACTCTGAAGATCACAGTTGAAGAACTCACTTTCAAGCCATTGTTTTAGAGGAACTGCAGAAGGTTACCTTGAGTTTGCACTGCTGCAATAGATAAAAACTGTTATCGTCTTAGAGGACTGCATGTTGCTGTTCCTTTAGAGTGGAAGATGATGATAATGGTTTAACCTGAGGATCACCACTTGTCATTCAGCTCCTCATTGCTTGTGAAGCGAGACCTTGGACTCTGACAGCTCTAAGCATGACCTAGACTTGTATCGGAGGCTACCTTTGACTTATTGTACCATCAGCCTTTCAGCTAAATTGAGTTTGCTATGGTGATGTCATTTCCTGTTCTTTTTCTAAGGAGGTGTTAAATTGGGTCCAAGTCAATGTGTTTGTTGATAGAGTTCCAGTTGGAATGCCATGCTTTGAGGAATTCTCATGTGTGTCTCTGTTTGGCTTGTCCTAGGGTGGATGTGTCGTCCCAGTCAAAGTGGTGTCCTTCCTTGTCTATATGCAAGGATACTAGTATGAGAGGGTCATGTCATTTTGTGGCCAGTTGATGTTCATGTATCCACAAAAAGACATGACCCTCTCTCACTAGTATCCTTACATACAGACGAGGATGGACACCTCTTCGACTGGGACAACACTTCCATCCTAGGACAAGCCAAACAGAGAGACACACAAGAATTCCGAGAAGCATGGCATTTAAACCGGCACTCTATCAATAAACACCTTGACTTGGACCCCATTTATCACTCCCTGAGAAAAAGAACAGGAAATGACATCACCATAGGAAACACATCACCACAGGAAATGACATCACCAACCAAAGAAACCCAAGCATATAAATAGAAAGCAGGAATCATCAGCGGTCTTTGTCTGGAGGCTCACTGAAGATTTTACCTAATATGGTGATGAAACGTCTGAAAATGAACCTTCCAGGTCAGTGAGCAAACCTACATCCAGAGTAGGAACATATCGTTGAGTGCAAAGTTTCTGATGCAGCCTGACATACAACATTGAAGTGCAAAAGTGTCCTGTACATGAATGAGAGAAATGCAGTGAAGATTCTTGGAGGTTGGTATGCCTCAGACACTAATATCCGTAAATGTGGATTGCATTTGGTTGGTGCCTATGAATTATACTCTGAGATGCTAATGCCCAGTGTACAATATAGAGGTCTTTTGGAGCAAGTGACAAGCAGAATCTGCCAAGTGCATGCTCTGGTTTCCTTGTCAGGATGTCCAAATGTCTGCCTTGTTTGATGACATTAGTAAGGTGAGACTTGAAATTTAACAGGATTAAGCAAGGCATACACAGGAAGGATGTTCTCTCTGACTGAGGAGTTCAGAACCAGGGGCCAAAGGCTAAGGATATGGGGTAAACCTTTTAGCTTGTAGACAAGAAGGAATTTCTTCACTCAGAGAGTGGTGAGCCTGTGGAATTGTCTACCACAGGAAACTGTTGAGGTCAAAATATTGAAGACTTTCAAGAAACATGCAGATAAAGTTCTCAGGAATAAAGGGAACAAAGGATATATAATGGGAATAGGGTACAGAGTTGGATGATCATTCATAATCAGTTTGAATGAGCAAATAGCCTAGTCTTGTTCCTATACTCAATGTTTCTATGTAATTAATTAGATGATTTGTGAGGTTAACAAGACAGATAACTATCAATAATGCCCATCAGTTGGCATCTCACTGCTGCTGAGCAAGAATCTGACCATGCCACTTGTGAAAATGATAATAATGTGGAGCGATATAATCCTGATATTGTGTGTATCACCTGATTCAGTGACACGCCTTACAAGAGGCCACATGACAGTGTCCTTGATAAGATTTCACCCTGTATGTTTCAACTGCCAAAAGGTAGGGCATGCTTGGCCCAATTGCTGGAGGCTAAGGGATTTGCTGGGGCGTTATTGCCCGATACAGAGAATGGGACTCAGTCAGAGAAGCGCAGCAGGTCAGGCAGCATCCAAGAAACAGGAGAATCGACGTTTTGGGCATGAGCCCTTCTTCCTGAAGAAGGGTTCATGCCCGAAACATCGATTCTCCTGCTCTTTGGATGCTGCCTGATCTGCTGCGCTTTTCCAGCAACACATTTTCAGCTCTGATCTCCAGCATCTGCAGTCCTCACTTTCTCCACTCAGTCAGAGAGCAGAGCAGACCAGGCTATGGCTCTGAATACAGTGGCAAAACCCTGTAAAGGCTCATCTGAGAGTGTGGATGATATTAAGTGAATCCCTGAGAACTGGGAGTATTTTGTGTACAAAGGAAGGGTCACCTTATTTCACCAGAGTGAGGTGAACAAGCCTGTCATGACACTGAGGGATACTGGAGCTGGCCAAACTGAACTGCTAAGAACAAATATTCCCTTCCCACCACAGAGTACAGTAAGAGCCAAGGTTCTGGTACGAGGCATTGCAGGAGGACACATACCCTTTACTGGGTGCATCTGTAGTGTGAACCTGTGTCATAAGAACATATGACTTAGGAGCACGTGAAGGCTATTTGAACCCTCAAGCCTGCCCCATCATTCAGCAAGACCACGGCTGATCATTGCTGAAAATGTGTTGCTGGAACAGCGCAGCAGGTCAGGCAGCATCCAGGGAACAGGAGAATCGATGTTTCAGGCATAAGCCCTTCTTCAGGAAAAACTAAGGATGAGCTGCTGGACCTTGTGGAGAGGTTTAAGACCCAGAATATCAGGGTTTATTTGTTTGGAGTTTGTTCCTTCAATAGTACCACTTAAAAACCACCCAGATTGCCAGAAAATTAGAAGTGATTGCCAATAGACCTTCCAGGACATAGAGAAAACTGATTAGAACTGAAGTGATATAATTGATCAAGGCGAGAAGAATGAATGTGAGTGTGAATATATCTGTTATTTTATGTTTGCTTTCATTTTGATTTCGTTTTCCTTCTGTAATAAAATTAAAAGAATCTCAAATGTCGGAATTATGGATCACAAACCCAATTTACTGTGGACATTTTGATATTTTTAAAAAATGAGTGAATACATATAAGTCACTGTGGATACAAATTCAGTGGCTGTCTGGAAAGAGAGACCCTTGGAATTTTACACCTGATAACATGTCAAAGCAACAAAGGGATGGATTTAAAGAGAAAAAATACATTGCAAACTGAACTGTAATCTCCTGGGAGTTATCTCAGACTATGAACATGATGGAAGAAAGGACAATAGTCTGGGCAAGAGACAGCTTTTGTGTGTTTCCACTACAAGAATACAGAAGGAAGGAGATTACAAGGCAATCAAATGCTGGCCTGTGTGTGCCTGTGGAGAAAGATAAGCTCATGAACTGAGGGAGCTCATGTGTGACATTGAGCTGAGTTTATTGTGCATACTAACCAGCGTTCGAGCACTCGTATACTGTCAACATTATAATCAAAGAATCACCCACCAGTCACCCCTATGTTGCAGGTAAAAGAGTATCTTGCTCTGAGTGCTAGAAGTCAACTAGCCAGCAGACCAGTGAAAAAGAAACAGACCAAATAATCTGTCAAGCCAAGAATCTCAAAATTGACTGCTTGACGACCAATGTTTTACTTTACACTCTTCAAGATTAACTCAGAGACTGAACTGTATATCTTTTAACTTCTTAATTTCTTTGTCTTTTTTGATGTGGAGGTGCCGGTGTTGGACTGGGGTGGATAAAGTTAAGAATCACCCAACACCAGGTTATAGGTGGAAGTGGATCTTGCAGATGCTAGAGATTAGAGTCAAGATTAGAGTGGTACTGGAAAAGCACAGCAGGTCAGGCAGCATCTGAGGAGCAGGAAAATCAATGTTTCGGGCATAAGCCTTTCATCAGGAATGAGGCTTATGGGCCAGGATCTCTCAGCACCCCCGGCCAACAAGCCTCATTCCTGATGAAGGGCTTATATCTGAAATGTCCATTCTCCTGCTCCTTGGATGCTGTCTGACCTGCTGTGCTTTTCCAGCACCACAGTCTCAACTCTGATCTCCAGTATCTGCAGTCCTCACTTTCTCCTGAAACTGTAATTGCTTGAGAAACCTTCTTTGGGAACTGGTGATGACAATGTGAGAAATCTGTCCCTAGAAGAAGTCAGTGGTAACTGAGCTTGTATTTACTGCAATCAGAATTGTCCAGATTCTAAAGTCATCTGCTGAGGAGATCAGGATCATCCAGGCCGACTGCATCTGTTAGGTCTCACCTGCAGTGTCAACCCAAGAATCCAAAAGATTCCACTAGAGTTTAGAGTGAATGTTGAATCAGAATGGCTGCATAATCTATTACCATAAGCTTGGAGCATTCACTGAGTCCCACAGCATCTGTTCTGGTGACTTGGTTTGGGTTAATGTGGTGTTACAATATCACTTCTCAAAAGGTGTTTGCAATGTTGAGGAGACTGCTTCTGAACAGAAGTGGAGGAAGTTTACACAAATACTAAACAGTACCAACTGCACAAATGAATAAGCTAATTTGATTTATTTCTTAAATATGGTTGTGAACTGCATGTTTAATGGTGTATTTTATGATTTGATGTTATTTATCGTAATGTGAAAGCATGTTAATAAATTGAGAGAGGGAGGTCAGAATTTTCCTCAGACAAAAGCATATTCATTATAGGATCCAGAGACCTGCTCAAATTCTCAATATGCATGGACTCAAGGGGATGAGCAGCCTGCTAATATTTCTAACACACTCCTTTGCTCCAAGCAAACATCAGAATTCTGAATTATTTTTGAGCTTTCAGTCCGACACAATGGGGGAGCATGGTGTTCAGTGGTTAGCACTGCTGCCACACAGCGTCAGAGACCCAGGATTGATTCCTGCCTTGGGCGACTGTCTATGTAGGTTTTCTCTGGGTGCTCAGGTTTCCTCCCACAATCAGGTTAGGTGAATTGGCCATGCTAAGTTGCCCATAGTGATAGGTGCATTAGTCACAGGTAAATATTGGGTAAGAGAATGGGTTTGGGCGAGTTTCTCTTCAGAAGGTTGGTGTGGATTTGTTGGGCCAAAGGGCATGTTTCCATACTGTCAAGGAATCTAATCTACTCTAATCAGCTTCACAGGTTCAGGAACACTCTCCCTCTATTTCTCCCGTTACAACCAGACCCTGGAGTAGGTTCCCCATTCCATTACATTTCCACTCACAATAGGCAGGTGGTGTGACAATGTTACTGGATGAGTAATCCAGAACCCCAGGCTAAAGGTCTGGAGACATAGATACAAATCTCTTTATGGCAGATGGTGAGGTTTGAGTTCAGCCTCTTCTGGATTACTGCATGGAGTTCTGGTTGTAGGTAGGATAGTATTAAACTGGAGGGGGTTCAGAAAAAAAATACTGGGATGTTGCTGGGAATAGAAGATTTGAGATATAAAAATAGACAGGAAATACTGGGATTTGTTTCACTGGAGTATAGGGGGTTGAGGGGTAAAGGCTGACGTTTATAAAATCATGAGGGGCATTGATAAATAAATGACAAGTGTCTTTTACCTAGTGTGGGAGAGTTCAAAACTAGGATGCATATTTTTAAGGTGAGAGGAGAAAGATTTATAAAGGACATGGGCAACGTTTTTGCATAGTAAGTAGTTCATATGTGGAATGAACTGTTGGAGGAGGTGGTGGATGCAGATACAGTTACAATGATTAAAAGGTATTTGGATAAGTACATGAATAAGAAAGGTTTGTAGGGATATGGGCCAAGTGGAGGCAATGTGGGACTGGTTTAGTTTGAGAACATGGTTGGCATGGACTAGTTGGACTGAAAGGTCTGTTTCCATGTTGTATGACTCTATGACTCAATGGAATAAAAAGCTAGTCTAAATTGTGACTACTGTCATTTTTTAAAGCAAAGGCATTTTGAAACGAAGAGTTAAAAACACCTGTAGTATTTCTACGTTCTGACTCACTGTCATAACTCTTTCCCCCCAACAAACAAATGAGATCCATCCTCATCTCACTACAAATGATGAAAAAGATTTGAATATACAAAAAAAAAGACACACTCATACTCTTCAACATGTTCATTATTCTATTTTTTCAATTCTAACCAGATCTCTTTTAAGTTCCAGACAGGGCATCTGCAAATAATTTTTTAATTTCCTGACACTATATGCTATTTTTAAGGGGCACAGTTGAAGAAACCAACTCCAACTGAATAACCCCTAATGCTCTGAGTTTTGAACTTCTCCACAAAAGTATACAGGTTCTGGTCAGTATAAATGTGGTTCCTCTGTGCCCATTTCACTCAGATATCTCAAAGGGTAATTTACCAAGGGTTTCCTTCTCTACTGTGGTTTACGAACTCTGATGCTTATTTAGTGTTTCAGAGAAGCAGTCTCACTTATTTGGATTCTTCTTCCTGAAGAAGGACAACTCCTATCCTGGTGTCACTTGCACTAATGACAATTTTAAATGTTTGTTCAAGTGTGGATTTGTAAGCACATGCTCACTTGTTAAAGCAGCCTTCAGCTTTCAAAATCAGTTTGGCATTTCTCACTCATATTACCTTTGCTTTTCTCTGCAACATGTCTGTCAGCAAGATGATTACCGTGCTGAAACTTGGGACAAAGTTTCAACAGACAAAGCTTCCAGATGCTGTAAGTGTCTTTTCCCAAGTGTTGCTGTATACTAGAAGGTCATCCAGCTGCACTATACAATGACATAAGCCTGCCACTATCAAATTGATCAGCCTTTCAAAGTGGCTGGGGCATTTCAGAGTCTGATGGCATGACCTGATACTGGTAAAACCTGTCTGGAGTTAAAAAGGTGAAGTTTTCCTTCATTCGAGCTGTCAACCCTTGTGTAAATCTACCTTGGTAATGTAGGCTACTTTACCTACCCTATCTATAAAATCTTCCAGCTGGTGTATTGGCTAGGAGTTAGCTTTAGTCACTGTCTTTGGTAGTCAATGCTTCTTGTGGAGCGACTGGTTGTGAGGAATCTCCAACAACCTGCTGCTGCTAGTCTCTATTATTTGGTGCCCTAGCATGAAAATAATCTGATCCCATACTCGAGCCAACCTTTCTGGGTCTGACTGCTCAGGATGTTAGTTTCTGGAGGAGGCCTTTCCCACATCCTCATCATGCAGAGCTAGGGTGTTACACCTTGTCTTAGGCACAATCCCTTGAATGCAGTGAGCTGCATCATTACGTTTGCTTCTTGTTTTGTATTGAGGTGAGTGATTAGGAGTCTACATTTGAAATATTCCTGAATTATGTAGTGGAATAGTCGAGAGTTCTATCTGGGCTGAACCTTGTCTTCTTCCAATTCATTCCGACCTCCCTTATCCTATCAGTTGATGTCAATGGGACTGATAGGATAAGGGAGGTCGGAATGAATTGGAAGAAGACATGCTTACCCTCTTGTTGGCAGAGGTAATCCTTTATCATTTTTAACAAGACAGACTTCTGTTTTTCTTCAAGATCTATGGTCTCAATCAGATAATTCATTTGCCTGAACAGTTCTGCTACTCTATACAGGTCACTGAAGCAGGCCTTTAAGAGGTCATCTGGTTGTTAAAAGCACTAACATGTAATCTTGTGCCTGAAAGCATTGGGCCCTTGCACATTTGTCTGGCTTTTGTTTCAAAACTGGGTGAGTTTCAAGAGTATTCAGGCCAGTTCACAGGTTAATGAGAGTCAGTCCTGGGATGTTGCTCTGTAATCGAACCTGGAAATGTTTTCTTTTTGTCCTGTAAACCTCCCTTTCATAGTTTCACAGCCCCTCAAGCTTGGGATTTGTAAACTAATACAAATTGAATAAAAATAGTGATCTCAATGGGTGATTTCCTTATGGTGAACAGAAGATAATGTAGTCCTTTATACCAGTCATAGAGGTACTTATGCCTGGTCATTGTTTCCAGAGACTGATGGTACCATTCTGGCCCACCCACAGTCATAGGGTGCATTGGTCAGTATGGATGAGTTGGACTAAAGGATCTGTGTCTGTGATGTGTGACTATGACTCTCTGGTCATGTCTAAGGAGCTTCAACGAACTTTGCAGTGCATCGTGTAGCTGGTACACATGCTGTTGATGCTGAGAGTTATTGATGGACGGAATAGATACTTGTTGATATGATACCAATCAAGTGACTGCTTTGTCCTGGATGTTCGAGTTTCTTGAGTTTTATTGGAGATTCATTCATCCAGGCAAGTGGAGAATATTCCATCACGCCCCTGACTTGTTTCTTGTAAATGGTGAACAGACTTTGAGGAGTCAGGGGGTGAGTTATTCGCCACAGTGTTCCTCGTCTTTGACATACCATTGTATCCAACATGTTTGCATGGTGAGTCCAATTCAGTACTGGTCAATGATAATAACCACTGCTGGTCACACCATTGAGTGTCAAGGTGCAATAGGATTAGATTGTCACTTTTTAGAGGTAACCATTGCCTGGTATTTTTGATGCAAATATTAGTTGCTTCATTTCAGCTCAGGCCTGGGAATTATCCAAGGCTTGCTACATTTGGGAAATACAGAAAGGGAGGAGTTGCAGATGGTGTTGAACATTATGTATTCATTGAGGAACATCATATCTTCTGAGCTAAAGATGGAGGGAAGGTCAATGATGAAGCAGTTGGAGGTGGTTGAGCTTAGGACACTACCATGAAGAATTCCTGCAAAGCTGAGATGGCTGACCTCCAACAACCATAACCATATTGTCATGTGTCAGATTTGACTCCAACCAGTAGAGAACTTTCCTCTTGATTTCCAGTAATTCCAGTTTTGCTAGGCCTCCTCAGTGCCAAATTTAGTCAAATGTAGCCTTGATGTCAAGCGCAGTCTCTCTCTCTCTTACCTCACCAATGGAATTCAGCTCTTTTATCCATGTCTGAACCAGGAGCTGGGTGTTCAGTGGGCATCAGTGAGGTTATTGCTGCTTGATGGCACATTCCATCAATGTGCTGATGATTGAGAATAGACTGATGAGGTAGTAATTGGCTAGGTTGGCCAACTGCCAGTATTATAGCTGTCAGGGTTCAACAAGTTCTGGAGCATAAAATTTCAGTACATTCCTTTGTCTGTTCTATGCCTATTCTAATGTCTCCTTCTTTGACTTAATAACCATAGTTTTGTTTGTCTGTATTTCTCTGAAGAGCCTTAAGAAGTTTCATGCCTTTTAAAAAGTGCTTTCTAAATACAAGGTGGTTGTGTTGTAGTGTATTTTGAACAAATATAGAAATGTCACATCTGTTGGAATTCTGAAATGAAATGGAGAACAAAAAACATTAAGACACAGTGGGCCCCTCAGCTTCTGACTCAGAAAACTCCTTCCACAATAAAAACCAAAAATGGTAGAAAATGTCAGCATGTTTGGCAGCTTCATTTGACAGAGAGAAGTAAATTCCATATTTTAGATGCTTGACCATTCATCAGAAGTAGCAAAAGGTAGAAACATCTTGCGTGAAGAAGTACAGAAGCAAGGAATAGGGGTGAGGGGACAACAGAACAAAAGGGAAGGTCATGAAAATTAGATGGATTAAGTCAAAAGAGATAATGGTGCAAAGCAGCAGTAGATGACAGTGAAATAAATAAAGAATCAGAAAAAATGTTGCTCTCTTCTGATAAAGGGTCCTATCTGAATTCTTAATCAATCTTTTCTATTCTCACATTCTATTTGTGCACTTTAAAGGTCAGTCATTATTCATTTTCAAGGAAACAGGAAATGAAGCCCTTTGCCTGCTTAACATCACTGAGTATATCCATGCAAAGATTTTTGGAAGTATTTTGGAGATAAATAATTCTAAATGACTAAACTGCAGTTAACAGAACATTTTTTGAAACAGTCCAACTATTTAGAAACTTATAAAAAAATTTAGTCTGGGAATTTGCATCAGGGCGAAATGCAAAATCTTTTAGGAAAAAACAGGCATTTCCTTTATGGAACTTGCCTCACACTTTTTAAGTTTTACATTTGGAAACAAGCGAAATTAAATTCAGATGAATATCTTTGCAGTGTTAATGAATGATAAGTTAGTGGTCATTTCATGGTAAGTACTTTGTTGCAGAATGTTTAAAATGAACTTATCCTTGAATAATAGATAAATGATAATGATGTCCAGGAAGATGCAGGGTTAGTACAAAAGAGCTCCTCTGGTGGTTCAACTGGTAATTGCATTATCTGATGTGGTACTGGCTTACACAAATGAAAATCAGTCTCAGGGTCAATTTCAATGATCATGCATCCATTGTCAAACAGCCTTCCAGGGATACTATCTACTTGAGGAAGGTACAGAGTGAAGGCTTGAGTGTCATCCAGAATAATATCCCAAAAATAATTAACATCTTAAGAGTCAGAGAGTCATACAACATAGAAATAGACCCGTCGGTCTAACTAGTCCACGCTGATCATGTTCCTAAACTAAACTAATCCCACTTTCCTGCATTTGGCACATAACCCTCCAAACCTGAATCCCATGTGATCTACCTTTATTAACTCGTCTATCATGTGAAACCTTGCCAAAGGCTTTACTAAAGTTCATATAAACAATGTCTATTGCTCTGCTCTCATCAATCTATTTGGTTACTTCCTCAAAAACTCCTGAGACACAATTTCCCTTGCACAAATCCAGGCTGACTATCCCCTGTCATTCCTTGCCTCTCCAAATGCATAAAAATCCTATAGTTCAAAATCACCTCCAACACCATATCTACCACTGATGTCAGGTTCACAGATCTTTAGTTCCCAGGCTTATCCTGACAGCCACTCTTAAACAAAGGCACAGCATTAGCCACCCTCCTGTCCTCCAGCACCTCCCCTATGGTTATGGATGATAAAAATATTTATGTTAGGGGCCCTGCAATTTCTTCCCTAACTTTCCACAAGGTCTTGAGATACATTTGATCAGGTCCCAAAGACGTATCCACTTTTACGCTTTATAATACCTCCAGCAGTTCCTCTTCTGTAATTGTTTTCAAAATATCAATATGTATTCCTCTGAGTTCTCCAGCCTCCAATGCTTTCCCCACAGTAAAAAACTTACATAAAATATTCATTTAGTATTTCTTCCATCTCCTGAGATTCAACACATAGACAACTTCATTGATCTTTAAGGGGCTTTATTATCTCTCTAGTTGCTCTTTTGCACTTAATTATTGTAGAATCTCTTTGGGTTATCCTGAACCTTCTCTGCCAAGGCTTTCTCATATCCCATCTTTGCCCTCCTGATTTCCCTCTGCTCTTGTATACTCTTCAAATGATTCAGTCGATGTCAGTTGTCTACATCTAATATATGATTGTTTCTTATTCTTCACTATAACCTCAATATCTTTATTCATTCATTGTACTTTTCTCTTACCAGCCTTACACTTCATTCTAACAGGAACTTAATGCCTCTGAGCTCTCATGATCACACTTTTGAAAGCTTTCCACTTTCAGTTATCCCTTTACCTGGGAACAGTCTACTCCAATCAACTTTTGAAAGTTCTTGTCTCATTCCCTTAAAATTTGCCATACTCCAATTAAGACCTTTAACTTTTATGGAAAGCTTAATCCTTTCCATTATTATTTTAAAACTAAGAGAATTTGATCACTAGTTCCAATGTTTTCCCTTATTAACATTTGATTCACTTGCCCCGCCTTATTTCCCAAGAGAAGGTAAAATTTTGCTCCTTCTCGAGTAGGTATATTTACATATTGATAGAGAGATTTTTCTTGACACATTTAACAAATTCCTCACCCTTCAAACCTTTAATTATGGCAGTCCCAGACAATGTTTGGAAAATCAAAATCTCCTACTATTACAACCCAATTATTTTTACATTTGTCTGATATATCTCTATATATGAGCTCCTCAAATAGTAAAAGAAATCTCTCTCCAGATCTACATTCGACAAACACATGAAGGCCTCTCCCACAAACTCCATGAGGAAAAAAAAAGTTCCTGCTTCGTGTTTTTTATTCAAGGATGGTAAGGTGTAGACAAGTCAAAAAATAATCCAGCCTTTGCTCTAAGCAAAATGAAAGAGACCTATGTACTGTCCAAGTTCATACATTGTATTAGACTGTTCAATGTCATTCCAAGATGGCAGCACAGCAGGATGTCTCATCCAGAGCTTTTTCACCTCATTTGTTTCTCTATTTTTTGTCTTTTTTCTCACTTTTTTTTGTTTCTTTTTTTCCTTGTTTCTTCTAGGCTATGTTCTGAACTCCAAGTCTTAGGGCAGACTCAGACACTTGACCTCAGCATGGACCCAGTGTGGTGGTCTCCCAGCCCGACATGGTTCTCTCCCAGCCCAATGTGGTGATCTCTCAGCCCACTGTGGTGATCTCTCAGCCTACAGTGGTGATCGTTCGGCCCAAATGGTGGTCTCTCAGCCCATCATGGTGATCTCTCGGCCCAGCATGGTGATTCTCTGCCCAGCATACTGATCTCTCTGACCGGTGTGGTGGTCTCTCAGCACACAGTGGTGATCTCTCGGCCTGACATGGTGGTCTCTCAGCCTGGCGTGGTGGTCTCTCAGCCTGGGGTGGTGGTCTCTCAGCCTGGCATAGTGGTCTCTCGGCTCAGCGTGGTGATCTCTCGGCTCAGCGTGGTGATCTCTCGGCTCAGCGTGGTGATCTCTCTGTCTAGCGTGGTGGTCTCGCAGCCTGGAATGGTGGTCTCGGCCCTGCGTGGTAGGGTCTTGGCTTAGTGTGGTGATCTCTCTGCTTGGTGTGGTGGTCTCTCAACCTGGCGCGGTGGTCTCTTTGCCCTGTGTGGCAGTCTTTCAGCCCTGTGTGGACCTCTGGCCTTGAGATGATTCCAGAGTGGTCTTTGGGCCATGAGACCCTCAAGGCAAAGCTTGTCATGATCTGGTGTCAAGGCCCAATGTGGACTAAAGGCCGGGTGCCAGCGTGGGCTGAATTGAAAGTACTGTCATTCTGAGCTTTATATTTATTTTCTTAATTTATTCCTGTGATCCGTAATGCTGAAATTCTATTTATTTCTTTTTCTTTTTTTTTAATCCCTATGAATTTGTACTGTACCTTTGTACCTAAGATGGTGCCATAAGTAGTGGCTCGTAAATGTTTTACTGTACCATCCATGTACACATGAAAATAAAGCTAATTCTAATATGCAACAAGTGTCTTTGGTGCACTAAAAGTCGCATTCTCCTTTGTCTTATCCAGGGTTTGTTTTCCAAGAGGACCATGCAGTACACTTCTCCAAGCTATGACCAGTAATGACTCTTCAGGCCGACAATCTCCCATATCAGTTTGAGTAATTTTAATAACCTGCTTCCAAGAGCACTGCTCAAATTGTTAAGTTCCACTGAGAAAACAAACCCTTAACCAAACATTCCAAGGTGAAGATAAAAAAGATTTCTTTTAAATGCCTTAATGAATCGCATTACAGCCTGTCACTTCTAATTCCTGTCAATCATAGACTGGCCTCATACCAACCACAATGTTGAACAGATGAATTTTTACTTGATCAGGTTTTCTGTACCCTTTTGACAAACTGCTCAGTATTTCAATTGAAGAATATCAAAGAAGAAAATTTCAAATCAGGCTTTTGTATGCATCTTTTTTTTTCAACAACTTCATTGTTCTGATTTTCTGCTCTCTTGTGGAAAAGCCCATGACTCTCATACATCGCCAAAGTGGCCACGCCTCATGTGTGCTCTAGGACTGTGAACAATGTCAGAAAATTCAGGCATGAAGAGCTGGGCTCACCTCTGTTCTTATCTGATGTGCCAAGTTTGTACTCACTAGAGAGTGATCAGGAGTGGGAACCCCATTGAGTTTCTTTCCTCACTCTCTATAGTAATTCCATTGTCTGAGAATGCAGAATGGTCTGTTTGTAGAGTTCATAACAAATGCTCCAGCATTTTGAAAGCCATGTTTGCGGTTTTGATTTATAAGTGTTTCTGTAAGAAATAATAATCTGCTAATCAAAGGGCAGACAACTTAGAAAGCAACGGTCAAAATCTCACAAGTAGGCTTTAACCTTTAGACAGAGCTGGAACAACTACTTATGACAACTTAGCGCCACAGATTCTTGATAGTTGAGAATTCCAAATTTTCAATATCCCACCAATTGAAAGGAAGTATAGAACAGCTTTATCAATGTTTATCTGATTACCTCCTTATCAGTCACAAGATGTGCAGCTATTACGTTAATCAAACTAATCCAAGATAAAGCACAACACAAACTCAATCCAGGTTGAGCTCAATTTAAAGTTGGCTCATCAAGCTAAAGATTTGTTATTGTAAACCATGTTATAAAGTTAAAAATAATTAATTTGCAGATGGCATGATTATGATGAAAACATTGTAACAGATCTTTTTGAATTCTTTCACCCTTCCTTGAAAGTTCCTGAACATTGATTTTTGAAAAGGCAAAAGAGCTTTTGTATGTTTTAGATCTGAATTCCAATTGATCAGGTCAGAACAGTGCAAAAGGTAAGTGGAGGTCTGTAACAAAAGAATAAAGAATTTAAAATGTGATTGAGTAACAGTCAAAATGTACATTTTGATTTGTATGAGTTCTACGCTGATTTAAAATGAACACACCAACCTAGCTGCACCCACATCCCATTATATTGGGAAATAGCATCGATTGTCATGGTTGGGGGAAGATCTTTATACTATTGATTTTCGAAGCTAAAGTAGCATTAGCAATTTGCAAAGAAGAGGAAAGAGTCTCAAAAAAGGGGCAAGAAAGTTAACCCTTAAGCCCTGGCCAATATTTATGCAGTTGGGGGTCAGAAAGTGTGGTGCTGGAAAAGCACAGCCAGTCAGGCAGCACCTGTGGAGCAGGAGAGTTCACATTTCAAGTGTAAGCTCTTCATCAGGAGTTATACAGTTGGTTCTGCTATAACGCATGTTTCTTCAATGCAAATTTGCTATTACGTGATTGAAGAATTTCAACCATTGTTTGTAGAACATGAACTTTCCTTACCCGTATTGGTCATAGTGTGAGCCCAGTGCCATTGGTTTAAATAGCACTGCTATTGCACAAGTGTCTTAAAGTGTAGGATCGCACAGGAATGGAACTGTTGTGTTATATTAGAATAGACTGTACCTTAATCATCATCATGGGAAAAGACTTTCTGGTTATAATCACATTGCTGTTTGTGGGACAAATAAAACAGAATCCCACCTTCAAGAGCCACCAGACAATCAAAGGCAAACACCTTCACATCACCAGCAGCAGGAGCTGTTGCCCTTAATGTACTTCCCAGTTTTCAGTGTGTAATGACTGGGATAGGTAACTGATGGTAAAATAGGGACTACTGGTGAGATGGAGGGAGGCAAGAGTTTAGAGGAAAATGCAGCATGGGTGCTTCTTAATGGGTCCTTCTGCCAATACTACCCAGAAAAATAAAAACAGTCAAATTTACAAAAGAAGCATATTGGCTTTACTCATCTTGAATATTTCAAGATGGAGTTGCAGATGTTCCAGTATATTCATTTCCAAATTAGGAAAAGGCAAAGGCGACTGACTGTGTGGAGTTTGCACGTTCTCCCCGTGTCTGCGTGGGTTTCCTCCGGGTGCTCCGGTTTCCTCCAAAGATGTGCAGCTCAGGTGAATTGGCCATCCTAAATTATCCGTAGTGTTAGGTAAGGGGTAAACGTAGGGGTATGGGTGGGTTGCGCTTCGGCGGGTCGGTGTGGACTTGTTGGGCCTGTTTCCACACTGTAATGTAATCTACTCTAATCTAAACCATAATCCCAAAGCACCAAGAGCTGTTCTCTTATCAGAGAGGAATGCCAAGTGGTACCACATTTTGGGTGATGGGAAGGGTGCAGAAGGAGAGCCATGTGTGGCAACCTCAACTGTGCAGGAATTGAATCCAAGCTGTTGGCGTTATCTGCCTTGTAAACAAGGTACATAGCTAACTGAGCTAAAGCAATCCCCTTACATCTATTGGCTGGACAATTTTCTTGCGATGTACAATGAGACCAACAGCATAGATTTAATTCCTGCATTGGCTGAGGTTACCCCATTAGACTCTCCCTCTCAAACTCACCCCTCACCTGGGATATGGTGACCTCAGGCTAAACCACCATCAGTCATCTCTCCCTAATGAGAGAGCAGCCCTACGGTCTGGTAAGACCATGACTATTTTACCTTTCTAAGAATCACTTTGTTTTACTGTATTTCCTTCTTGGCTGGTCTTGGATCAGGTTGTTTTTGCATACAATGGTGACTTCTTTATCATGGCAGAAATCTGTGTAAATATGTGAATTAAAGAATGAATTATACTTAAGCTTTGAAACTGAATACACAAATTTCCTGGTTCCCATTGTGCCTAGATAGAGCAGCGATGCTTAAGAAAAGTAAGCAGAAAACAATGGCCTAAGAAAGTCATGACACTCCACTTACAATCTGATGCATCTGACCATCACACAACAATAATTATAGATTAAGGAAAGCAAGCTGCAAGGTAATACAACAATGTTTAAATTGCAGACGAGTTGATCTCTGTGATATGAAATCACTGGAGGGTAATTTGAACCACAGAAACAGATGGGTTGGAGTTAGTTTTATATTTCGAATTCTAAAATCTCAAGCTGGACCTCAACATTCCAGTGTTCAGTTTTATTGGAGTCAAAGTGGCGGCAGGCAACAAATCAGGAGATGGATTGACCTTGGTTGAAATATTGGATACTTTGCTGTGGAAGCTCCTCATTGACCATCTCCCATAATTCTCCCACCTTTTTTCAATGGCCCAGTTCAGTGAAGAGTGTGAAGATTTCACTGATGATGTTCTATATTAGTCTACAGAAGGAACAGGTATGTTTTGACCAGATATATCTTTGCCTGCAGGAAAGATTCACAAGAATTGAGGAGATTCAGTAATGGAGAAGAATTGAAGCAATTGGGACTGTTCTTATTGGAGAGTTGAATTGATTAAAACAATCACAGAAGCTAATCACACTGGTTAGTACTACTGCTTCACAGCGCCTGGGACCCCGGGTTTGATTCCATCCTCAGGTGACTGTCTGTGTGGAGTTTGCACATTCTCCCTGTGTCTACATGGGCTTCCTTTGGGTGCTCTGGTTTCCTCCCAGAGTCCAAAGATGTGCTGCTTAAGTGGATTGGCCATGTTAAATTGCTGGTTGTTTCCAGGGATGTGAAGGCCAAGTGCAGGGAAATGCAGGATTACAGGTATAGGGTAGGCAGGTGGGTCTGGATGCGATGCTGTTTGGAGGGTTAGTGTGGACTCGATGGACCAATGTGCCTGCTTCCACACTGTCAGGATTCTATTTTAAAAATTCTGTAAGTTACTGATGAATTTAAAAGTAAGACTGAGAAAGGACAGATCTGGGTACTTTCTAGATGGTATGAAGTTAAATTCAATGTATAAAAGACACTTGGGGGTTTAGATGCATTGATCTTGTCACAAACAAGTGCAGAACATAATCAAGAAAGAATATTGCCTTTATATCGAGAGGGCTGGAGTCATGGATGCAGACGTTTTGCTGCAGTTATACAAAACCCCACTAGGTGTACTGTGAGCAGATCTAGGCATCACACTATATCAAGAATATCTTGGCTGAAAATGTGTTGCTGGAAAAGCGCAGCAGGTCAGGCAGCATCCACGGAACAGGAGAATCGACATTTTGGGCATAATCCCTTCTTCAGGAATGAGGAAAGTGTGTCCAGCAGGCTAAGATAAAAGGTAGGGAGGAGGGACTTGGGGGAGGGGCGTTGGAAATGCGATAGGTGGAGGGAGGTCAAGGTGAGGGTGATAGGCCAGAGTGGGGTGGGAGCGGAGAGGTCAGGAAGAAG
>NC_057719.1:21857894-21861770 GCF_004010195.1 Chiloscyllium plagiosum
GTTTGGGTCGGTGGGGGGTGTGGATCTGACAAGGGAGTCGCGTAGGGAGTGGTCTCTACGGAAAGCTGATAGGGGAGGGTAGGGAAATATATCCTTGGTGCTGGGGTCTGTTTGGATGTGGCGGAAGTGACGGCGGATGATGCGCTGTACATTGAGATTGGTGGGGTGGTAGGTGAGGACCAGTGTGGTTCTGTCCTGGTGGCGGTTGGAGTGGCGGGGCTCAAGGGCGGAGGATCGGGAAGTGGAGGAGATGCGGTGGATACTCCCTTGTCAGATCCACACCCCCCCCCGACCCCACCTCCACTCCCGGCACCTTCCCTTGCAACCGCAGGGGGTGCAACACTTGCGCCCACACCTCCCCTCTCACTTCTCTCCAAGGCCCCAAGGGAAACTTCCATATCCGCCACAGATTCACCTGCCCCTCCACCCACATTATCTACTGCATCCGCTGCAGCCGGTGTGGCCTCCTCTATATTGGGGAGACAGGCCGCCTACTTGCGGAGCGATTCAGAGAGCACCTCTGGGCCACCCGGACGAACCAACCCAACCACCCTGTAGCACAGCATTTCAACTCCCCCTCCCACTCCACCGAGGATATGCAGGTCATTGGACTCATCCACCGCCAAACCACAACAACGCGACGGTCGGAGGAGGAGCGTCTTATCTTCCGACTGGGAACCCTCCAACCACAGGGGATGAACTTGGACTTCACCAGTTTCTTCATCCCCCCTCCCCCACCTTGTCTCAGCCGGGTCCCTCCCGCCCGGCACCGCCTTCCTGTCCTGCAGTCTTCTTCTTGTCCTCTCCGCCTCCATCCTACTCCGACCTATCACCCTCACCTTGACCTCTTTCCACCTATCACATTTCCAACTCCCCTCCTCCAAGTCCCTCCTCCCTATCTTTTATCTTCTCCTGCTGAACACTCTCTGCTCATTCCTGAAGAAGGGCCTGTGCCCGAAACGTCGAATCTCCTGTTCCCTGGATGCTGCCTGACCTGCTGTGCTGTTCCAGCAATAAAGTTTCAACTTTGATCTCCAGCATCTGCAGACCTCACTTTCTTGCAGTCTTCTGCAGTCTTCTTCTTGACCTCTCCGCCTCCATCCTACTCCGACCTATCACCCTCACCTTGACCTCTTTCCACCTATCACATTTCCAACTCCCCTCCTCCAAGTCCCTCCTCCCTACCTTTTATCTTCTCCTGCTGAACACTCTCTGCTCATTCCTGAAGAAGGGCCTGTGCCCGAAACGTCGAATCTCCTGTTCCCTGGATGCTGCCTGACCTACTGTGCTGTTCCAGCAATAAAGTTTCAACTTTGATCTCCAGCATCTGCAGACCTCACTTTCTCCTGTAAGTATTTGGCTCTATCTTCTGGAAGAAAAGTCTTTGAAAAATTTAAAAGAGGATAGATAACTTCTTAGTAAGCAAGGGGATGAAATGTTGTCAGGATTAATTGGGAATGTGAATTTGAGGTTGCAATTATCCGAATTTTCTTTTCATTGGCAATGCGACACAAGGCATGAGAAAGTCTTGCCACAATTATTTATTTATTAACTGAAGGAACCTAGCTGATTATTCTTTTTATCTGATACTGAGTTAAATACATGTTAATTTATTTAATTGCCAGTATCGTTACCTTTTTTAAATTCAACCTCTGTTGTGATCAGTGGATGAGTGAAACAGGGAAAGGAATCAATCTGTCCTTTACAACTTGGTTGTAATAGTGTCTTCATAAATGAAACACTAAACATTAGCATGCAGGTTCAGAAAATAATTAGGAAAGCAAATTAAATTTTGGCCTTATTATGTCATCACAATAGATTAAAATCCTAAAGCACCTAATGGCATTTTGAATATGTAATTACAGCATGTGTTCTTTCAAAGAAAAACACATTTAGCCAAAAGATAACAGCAGGTGTAAATTCAGTAGCTGTCCTGTGAGGGAACACAGAATGTCACACTCGAAGGTGCCAAGGAAATTTCATGTGTCAACCTTTCAAAAGGAAACAAGCATGTAAAGCGAACTGGACTGTGATCTGTTGTGGTTTAAAAGGTGACAAGGGACTGACTACCTCCCACCACTATTCATCTTAACAAGCAGAAAACCATCTCCTATGAATTATGATCCAATTACAGACATATTTATGTTTACTCCTTTCAAAAATACACAAGAACTGGACACAAGAGCCACATTGAACATTAGTCTGCTTGTGTGGTTGGACTGGTGGGCTCTGAATGTCACAGTTTGCGGATAGTTATTAAACACCCTTGCATTGCTGGTAAAAATAGAAACAGTCTTCTATCATTCTGATTGCTGAAAATGAAACCACAATTGGAAAGAAATAAAAGCCTTGCAGCTGTTATAAATCCAAACATTTTGAAATGAACTGCTCACTTACCAATGTTAGTGGTACAATTATCATCTGATGTAATATCCTCAATATACCATTGTCTACTGTTCACGGAACTCAGATATTGATTTGTACATCTTCCTTCAACTGTTTTTTTTAATAATCTCTTATTTCTCAATATCTGTGTTTGCGTTATTATTTCTTCTTGTGTTTGGTATATTTTAAAAAAAACACACATTTTCAGTAATTCAAGAGAACTTGCTTAAATTGTCTCTTTTTAAAAGAAAAGTTCATGTGGTCTGGGAGAAAGGTATCCAGAAGGGAAATGATCCTTTTTTTTAAATTAGTTTTGTTTTGACCAACAAAGGAATTGTGAATAAAGAAGGGGAACAAATTATCTTCCTCACCTGGGAACTTGACACTTTGAATGATCCCATCTGGAAATGTGGTGATTTGAGGAACTTTGTCCAGGGACTGATCATAGCAATTGCAAAGGGGTGGAGTATAATGAGGGATGTCTTGCAACAAATGAGCATGTCATTGGTGAGTCCAAGTGCATTCTTCTTATTTGATGAGGAATATATCAACATCATCAGCAATTCTTGGAAGGTCAAATAGATTGTTTCTTGGGCTGAAGGTGTTGTCATAAGGAGAAAGGCTGAATTGGCTATGCCATGACTCAATAGTGTTGGAAAGAAGCAAAAGTAACCCAACTGTAACATTAGGTTCCGAAGTGGATTTGACAGGTTAGATTCTGAGAAGTTTTTTTTTCCTTTATAGGGAATTTAGAACTAGACAACACTGTTTCAGAATAAGCAATTGTTTCATACAGCAGGACTTAAATATTGATGAAAAGAGAGGCTGTGATAAGAAAGAGATTTCTTCTCTCATTGGGGCATCAATCTTTGACATTGTCTACTGCAGAGAACATTGGAGGCTAAATCAATGAATATATTTAAAACTGTTGTGAACAGATTCTTGAACTATTAGATGATAAGGGGTTATCCCTAAGGCAGAAAAATGGAATTGAGGTCAACATCCAATACCAAACAACCCAGATGGCCTCCTCCTTCAAAGACCACAATTTCCCCCCAGACGTGATCGACGATACTCTCCACCGCATCGCCTCTATTTCCCACTCCTCCGCCCTTGAGTCCCGCCCCTCCAATCGCCACCAGGACAGAACCCCACTGGTCCTCACCTACCACCCCACCAACCACCATATACATCGTATCATCCGCCGTCATTTCCGCCACCTCCAAACGGACTCCAGCACCAAGGATATATTTCCCTCCCCTCCCCTATCAGCGTTCCAAAAAGACCACTCCCTCCGTGACTCCCTCGTCAGGTCCACACCCCCCACCAACCCAACCTCCACTCCCGGCACCTTCCCCTGCAACCGCAAGAAATGCAAAACTTGCGCCCACACCCCCCCCCTCACTTCCCTCCAAGGCCCAAAAGGATCCTTCCATATCGATCACAAGTTCACCTGCACCTCTACACACATCATTTACTGCATCCGCTGCA